>NC_084471.1:59164458-59467488 GCF_027409185.1 Cynocephalus volans | reverse complement strand
AAGGAACTCAAACAAGTTAACAGTAAAAAAAAAAAAAAAAAAAAAAAGATTAAAAATCGTTGAAGGAGTTCAACAGGCATTTCTCAAAGGAAGATATGCAAATAGTCAACAGACACATGAAAAAAATGCTCAACATCACTCAGCATCAGGGAATGCAAATCAAAACCACCTTGAGATATCATCTCACCCCAGTTAGATGGAGTATTATCAAAAAGACTGGGAATAACAAATATTGCTTAAAATGTGGAGAATGGAGAACCCTCCTATGTTGTTGGTGAGACTGTAAATTAGTGCAGCCATTATGGAAAACAGTGTGGAGGTTCCTCACACAACTACAGATAGAACTGCCATGTGATCCAGCAATTCCACTACTAGATATATACCCAAAGGAATGGAAATCATCATGTCGAAGGGATATCTTCATTCCCATGTTTATCAAAGCTGCATTTACAATAAATAACCAAGTGTTGGAACAAACCTAAATATCTATTGTTGGATGAGTGAATAAGGAAAATATGATGTATTTTCACAATGGAATACAACTCTGCCATAAAAAAGATTGAAATATTGCCATTCACAGGAACATTGATGAACTTATAGAAAATTATGTTAAGTGAAATAAGCCAGTTACAGAAAGGGAAATACCACATGTCCTCACTCATAAGTGGGAGCTGGAAAAGAAAAGAAAAGAAAAGAAAAACAAGTAAAGAAAAAAGATACAAAGATCACAATAATTTGTTGAACTTTCAAAAGGGAGAGCAGAACTGAAATTACCAGAGGTGGCAAAGGGGGGTGGGGGTGGGGAGGAGAAGGATAAGGAAGGAATTGGTACAGGGCCATGAAAAATGAGTACATTGTATAATGTTGATTACATTGTATGATGTTGTATATACAACAATGATTACATTGTATAATATTGAATATACACGTTATCCTGATTTGAGCATCACATATTGTACACAGGTATGGATATTCAGCTATGTACCCTATTGTATGTACAATCAACTATGTTTCAATAAAGAAATAAACAGAACATAAATTAATTAATTCTTCATAAAGAAACAAAGAATTAATATTGTTAAAATGTCAATATTACCTTGAGCAATTTACAGATTCAGTGTAATCCCTATCAAAATTCCAATGACATTTTTCACAGAAATAAAAAAGCAATCCCAAAATTCATATGTTATCCTATGTTCCATTTTTTCAGATTTTTGCATTGTTTTGTTTTGATTTCCTAATGGCTCTTTTCAATAAAATTAATCTTTCAAAGTGTAACCATGCAAATATTGGCAGTTGAGCAGAAGAATAACGAATTGTACACAAGATGACAAATGAACGACAAATAATTTCATCGTGGAGGAGAGATACCACGGGGCCTGTTGAATGACATTGGCGTCCTTCAGTACAAATGCGCACCGCATTCTCCAGCTGATATTTTCCTCTCTCGTGGTTTTATTTTTTAAAAAATACTAAACCTTTGTTTAATATTCCTGTTCTTTTCTGAATGCTGATCAAACAGCCCCACAGTTTGGCAAACTGGCTTATAAGGTAGTAGAAGTATTAAAAGTAAACTTCCCAGCTTGTCTAAATGGATCATGAAAACAGAATATTTCAATAGATGTTCATTGGCTTTCTTATTTGCTACTGGAAAACTCATGGCTGCTGCAAGAAATAGTTATTTGTAGGAAGCTCAGTTTATGTTATTTCACCTATTCCCGGACTATTAAATCGAATGGATGCAAAGTAATCGTTTGAATACTTGAATCCTCCAAGCCTCCCTGCAGCACAGGGTGATGTAAAGCGGGGGAGGAGAGAGAAACAAACAAACGAACGAACAAATAAATAAAAGGACCCTTAGAGGTCATCTAAAAATCCACCCACCTAATTTTACAGATAAGGAAGCTAAGAACAAATTAGTCGTAGAGTATAATTGCTCAGATAATTTGTTCTCCCTATGTAATTTCTTCCACTGTTCCTAAGATCTAAATCAAATCCTATTTTGACATATTATAGTATGACATTTTATCTTTTCATATACTCTAACACTGCGTTAAAATTTATATAAAACTGTATGATTCCCAACTCCCCAAGTCTACTGGAGATGACAATCGGAACCAAACTATAATTCCATATAATATAATAAATGCCATATAATAATAAAATAATAAAATCCATATAATAATAAATAAGAAAAATTATTAATTAATAAACTGTAACTAACTGTTTTACTTATGTATTTGTTTTTATTTATACATATTTATAGGGTACAGGTTGACTATCAGTATTTGTGTGCAGTATGTGATAATCAAATTAATATCATTAGCATGTTCATCATTACAAAACATAATTACTTTTTGTGTCCCTTACTCAATTACTCCATATCCCCCCTTTCTCTCCCCTTTTCCTGCCTTTGGTAACTATAGATCTGTTCTGTCTTTCTGAAAGTTCAACATTTTATTATGGTCTTTTTTCTTTGTTTATTAGCTCCCACTTATGAGTGAGGATATGCGGTACTTCTTTCTGTGCCTGGCTTATTTCACTTAACATAATTTTCTCCAAGCTCATTCATGTTGCTGCGAATGGCAGAATTTCATTCTTTTTTATGGCTGAGTAGTAATTCCATTGTGTATATATGTCACATTTTCCTTATCCAGTTGTCTGTTGATGGACATTTCAGTTGGTTCCATATCTTGGCTATTGTGTACTACTTGCTTTAAATTTGCAATGTGCACAATGTATTCAAGTGATCTAATTTTGAAAAAAGAAAGAGGGCTTCATTTGTTTCCTGCAAAATCACTGTGGCAGAGCTAACTTCAAACTATGCAGAGAGAGGATACAGGGTGTGAATTTGGGAATAAATGCTATGTTGTTGAGCCAAGCTACGAATAGATAAGATGTTTTCAGGAGATCCACAGGACACCTCGAAATAAGGCTCAAAAGCTGCTGCAGGATTAGAATCAAAAGGCAATTTGCCTGTGCTATAGGATTACACATACCTGGCTATAATCTTCCTTTCTAACAGTTACTTCTGGGATAACCACTGCATACCATCATATCTACCAACCTACAGTATTCTGGCTCTTATAACAAAAAGCATTAGGCAGCATATGTTATTTTCATATATATTCATTTTATTTGACATTTTTATTGAGGAGAACAATTTTTCTGTATTGGAAGTAAAGGTTGTCTTCTACCTTCTTTTTTTGTTCCCAAATTCATTCAAACCCAGGATCCTCTGCTTACTACTTGTCTGGCTTTGTCATAAGCTTTTGATAAACTATTTCTTAATTCTAATTATGTCATTAGAAGAGTCAGGAAGATAGAAAACATGAACACACCTGTAAATTATAAAGCTCTGTGATATTATGTAAGTTTTTTATATCATTCCCCAACAATTTTAATTGTTATACATTATATAAAACCATAGTATAATGGGTATGTGTGGCACTGTGGGGTAGGTAGGTGATAGAGAGGGAATATTTGCAGATCATAAAAATGTAAAGAGCTTTCATGGAAATTAAACATTAACGTTTTCCTGTGGAAAATAAGTTATGGAAGGGGAAGGCAAGAAGACACTTGGAGGAGATGTCAGTAATAACACATAAGTGAAAATAATAATGACACAATTATTACTGTGAAAAATGGCACAAACTCTAAAATTTAAGTCCAAAACAATTATTTTCTGGCTCTCTTCTTATTACCTTTATCAGGGCAGGAGGTGTAAAGAGGAAAAGGCCATACAGGAAGCAGCACTCTACATATCACAAGAAACAAGGAGGCAGAGGGTGTGTCTTACCCTCTTATTCTCTTATTGAGCACATTTCCCCAAGTCTGGAGAAGAAATGGAAATTATTGCTGCTTTCCTAGAAGTCCCAATCAGCTATATTAATTAATATTATTTTCAGTGATATAATTTTCCACGTTAAAAAAATGAAGTTCAGTTCATGAGTAATGAAATGCACAGACCTCAAATGAACAGCTCACGGAGTTTGGACAAGTGCAAACACCAGCGACAGCCATACTCTCATCAACAGATATTTCTATCAACAAAGAAAGGTCTTTGGTGTTACTCCTCAGGCAATTCTCTCCTTCCCCAGAGGAAACCTTTTTTTTTTTTTTTTTTCTGATTCTTATTGTAGTCAATGTGTGTGCATGTGTGTGAATGTGTCTGTCTGGCTTCTTTCTCCATCCACGATGACTTTGAGATTCATTTATGATGTTTATGTGTCCAAAATTTATTCCTTTGTGTTGCCAAATAGTATTCCATTTATTTTTTTTAAATCTACAATTTGTTTGTCATTGCTCCTTGATAGATACTTGTGTTGTTGGTAGCTTGTGTCTGTTATGAATATAGAGGTAGTATTAATTTTTTTCAGACATGTTAGGAACATGTTTTTTATTTTTCTTGCATATATTCTTAGGAGTGAATGCCTGTGCCATAGAGTAGGTGTGAGTTTAATGTACAGGAATCTGTCTAATATTTTCCCAAAGTGGTTGCACATGCCACATGTCCACCAGAAGTATATGAGAGTTCTCGATGCTCCACATCCTCAAAAACATTTAGCATTTTCAGCCATTTCTAAAAATAATTTAAGCCATTCTACAATTTATATAATAATATCGTGTGTTTTTAACTTGTACTTCCCCAATGATAAATGATATTGAGCACACTTTTATGTGATTATTCACACTGTATGCATCTCCCTTTGTGTTTTTTTGTTTTATGCCTAGTGTTTTTCATGCTCTTTCTCTCCATTGACCATATCAGTGCTGATCTACCTCTAGATTGTCTATTCTGTTCATTACTTTCATTAATCAATTTTTTTTATTCTTGCACCAATACCACACTCTCTGATTACTCTATCATTACAATAATTCTTGAAATAAGGTGGCGTAAAACCTCAGATACTGTGTTAGTTTCCTTACATTTTCATACAGACTTTAAAAACACCTTGCTAACTTCTATTTCAAAATTCTGCTAAGGTTTTGGTGGTGATTTTTTGACTCTGTAGAATATTTTGTGGAGAACTGATATCTTAACAATATTGAGTCTTTTAATTGGGGAAAATGACATAGACCTTACTGTAGATTGGATTACACCCCAACTTCATTGAAGCTTAAATCTTCACTGTAACTGCTGAGAGTAAGAAATCCTATTACTGTAGTTGAAAGTTGGGGCCTTGAAGAGATGATTAGATTGCAGGACCATCCTGTAGTGAACGGATTAAAAATGGTGTTTGTATTAGTTCGTTTCTGTTACTTATAGCAAAATACCTGAAGCTGGGTGATTTATTAAGAAAAAAATTTTGCTGCTTGCAGTTTCTGAGGCTGGGAAGTCCAAAGTCCAGGGAACACAGCTGGTGAAGGTCTTGGTGGTGGCGACAGTGATGGCAGGGTGTCACATTGTGAAAATGGCAGAGCAGAGAGAGAGCAAGAGGACAACAGCCCAATTCACTCTCCTTTTAAAACCCTCCAAACCATGCCCATAACCACCATTTTTAATCCATTCACTACAGCATGGTCCTGTAATCTAATCACCTCTTCTAATCACTACCTTTCAATGACCATAATAGGATTTCCCACCCTCAGCAGTTACAGTGGGGATTAATCTTCTAATATATGACACTTGGGGACACAAGCCAAGCTTCAGTGAGTTTTGGGGGGACATAATTCAACCCACTACAGTGGTCAGGGGTGTGGTTCTGAGGGCTTTACAAGAAGAGCACATAAGAGGTTGGTCTCTCTCTTGCTCCACCATTTCCACCACCAAAACCCTCACCAGGACTTTAGACTTTCCAGCCCAGATTATGTAAGCAGTAGATTTCATTTTCCTTCTAAAATACCCGTTCCAGGTATTTTGCTATAAGCAACAGAAAAGGACTAATACAGTTCTCCATTTACTTGGGGCATTTTTAATATATCTCATTTCAATGTAAAAGTGTTGAATATATTTCATTAAATATATTCTTAATTATTTCAGATAGGGTGATACTATTGTTAATGATAAAGTTATTTTAACTTTATTATACAACTGTTTCTCTTATAAAGAAAAAATTGATTTTTTTTTTTTTATAGTGACCTCTAAACTCTTTTACTAGCTACTACCTACTATGTCTATTCATTTTGGGGGAAATTCCTGGGGAATGGCTGTGCATACAATCATGTCATATGCAAATGATGTTCATATTTCCTCTTCTTTTCCAAACATTATGAATTTGCTTATTTCCCTTTCCTCAGGAAAATGGACATGGCATCTACTAAAATGTTGAATTAAAATTGCTTTTTTTAAGAACTTAAGGAAAAGGCACTTAGTAGTTTTATTTATGATGATTGTAGTAGTTATTTTTTTATTACTGACATAAATCACAGTGAATTTTGTGGCTTAGAACTACATAAATTTATTATTTTGCATTTCTGTAAGTTACAAGCCTGACAGTTCTCACTGGGTTAAAATCGGTGTTGACAGGGCTGTATTACCTTCTTGATTTGTATCCTCACCTTCCCTAGGCTCCACAAGCAACCCACATTTCTTGTCTCTTGGCCCTTTTCCTCCATCTTCTAAGTCAACAATGGCAGGTTGAGTCCTTTCCAGACTACCATCTCTCTGGTTCTCTTTCTGACTATAGCTGGGAAAATCTCTCCCTTTTAAGGATGCATGTTCTTAGGTTAGTCCCACCCAGATTATTAAGTAAAATCTTCTAATCTCAAGGCCTCTAATGTTAATTACGTATGCAGGTTCTTTTAGCCATATAAGATAACATTCACAAGGTCCAAGGATACGGGCTTGGGCATTGACCTCCATTATTGTGCTTACCACAATGATATTACAGACTTTTTTACAGATGTTATTTTTTCAGATTAAGGAAAGTTCCTTCTCATCTTAGTTGTTGAGATTTTATTTTTATAGCAAATGAATTTGTAAATTTTCCTTAATGCCCTTTCTGTATCTGTTGAGATGACCACATGATTTTTCACTTTTATTCTCTTAATGCTATATATTAATTATTTTCAAATATAGAACCAACCTTGATTTCCTGGGATAAATACCTACTGTTCATGATGTACTATCAGTTCTTATTTTGATGCATTACCTATACTGATTTTTTGATAAATATTTTGCATATGTTTATGCAAAATAAAAATTTGATAAATACATAAATATGTATATTTATATATAAATATATTTGATAAATGTTTTTGCATTTAAGTAATTTTCATCTCTTAAAATGTCATTGTCTATATTATTATTATTAGAATTGCTGTTGCTTGAAAACTGAATTCATTAAAGTTTCCCTACATATATGCCTTCTGAAAGTTTAGTATTATATCTTTCTTACATATTAATTACAACTCACCTGTATAACCATCTAGACAAAGTTTTCTGTGTGAAAAGTTTTTCACTAAAAAAATCAGTTTCCTTAGTAGCTATTTAATTTTTAAGCTATCTTTCTGTATATATTTTATAATTTTAAAAATAAATTTGTCTTTTTATATAGAAATGTTATTCAATTTTCAAATATTTGGAGATTTACCTAAAGATGGTATAGTATTTTTGATTTTAATTTTAGTTTAATCATGGTAAAAGAACATACTCTACATAACAAAATCCTATGAAATTTTTGACATCCATTTTATAACCAAGAATATATTCTTTTTTTTTTTTTAGACATTTTTTTTTTTTTGTCTTTTTTTTTTTTTTTTTTTCCGTGACTGGCACTCCACCAGTGAATGCACCGGACATTCCTATATAGGATCCGAACCCGCAGCAGGAGCGTCCCCCGCGCTCCCAGCGCCGCACTCTCCTGAGTGCGCCGCAGGCTCGGCCCTAACCAAGAATATATTCTAATTTGGTTAATAGTTCATGTGTTCTTGAAAAGAAAAGTTTTGCTACAAATCTTGGTGCAGTGTCTACAAATTTCAATTATAATTGTTATAATTGTTGATAGTATTTTCAAATTTTCTTCATCTTTACTGACTTTTTGTCTACATGCTCTGTCAATTACTATAAGGAAAATGCTCATATAATTAACTAAAATTGTAGATGTTCCTTGCAATCCTTCTATTTTTTTGACATAAGCATTTATTGCTATTTACTTCCCTCTTATTACTGCTTTTGCAGTATCCCACAGATTTTGATGTGACGTGTCCTTATTTTTGTTGTTTTCTAGAAATTTTTTGACTTCCTATTTAGTTTCTTCTTGGACCCATAGGTCATTCAGCACTCTGCTGTTTAATTTCCACATATTTGTATAGAATTCTGAGTTTCACTAATTTAATTTCTAGTTTTAATCCATTATATTAATCATTTCTGTTAAATCATTAAGCCTATTTATAAGGCCTAGTTTTAATTGCCTAACTGCTAATTTTAACATCTGTGTTGTTCCTCATTTTGTTTCTATGACTGTTTACTTTTCTTCTTGTACTTTTTTTCTTCTTTTATTGTTTTTATGCTTGACATAGTAGATGCTTATATTAGGGTTCTCTAAAGAAACAAAACCAATAGAATGTCCATATGTATATAGATGTAATGGGCTCACATGATTATGGAAGCTGAGAAGTCCTACAATCTGCCACATGCCAGTTGGAGACCCAGGAAAGTTTGTAGTATAATTTAGTCTGAGTTCTGAATTTGAAGGCCTGAGAACCAATGGTGTAAATCCCAGTTTGAGGGCAGAGAGATGAGATGAGATGTCCCAGATCAAGCAGTTAAGGCATAATAAAAAAGAACACATTTCTCTTTCATCTGCTTTTGTTCTATTTAGGTTTTCAATGGATTGGAGGATGCCCAGATACAGTAGGTAGGGCAATCCACTAAACTGAGTTCACTGATTTAAATGCTGATTTCATCCAGAGACACCCTCACAGACAGAAAAAAATGTTTAGTCTGGACACTTTCTTGGTCCACTCAAGTTGACACATAAAATTAACTACCACAATGCTTCATTTTTGGGAGTCTGGTCTCTGTTATCTTCCTTCAACAGGTGTTAAATTTTGTTATTGCTGACACAGCTTGATGCTGTTGCCCCTCATAGTTCATCTGTCTCCCAAGCCCAATCACTAGTTTTCCTTATTTATGTGGACTATTACTTTCTGTTTGGGTTTTGCTTCTCTATGCCACTCTGTGGAAAGGGCCCCCTAGTAGCAAGCTAGTGTTTATGTGGAGCTTACCTGATTTGTTATTAACAGGAATAACATTCCTGTATTGTCAGTTGTCCATTGCCTGAAAAGAGTTGTTTTGTATACTTCTATAGTTGTATATTTTGTCTGTTTTCATGGTGAGGGTTATGTTCAGTACTTATTAATTTTTCCTGGAAAAAATTGCATGTTGTCCTTGTTATTTTAGCTGGATCATAATCAACCATGGCAGCTGGGAGGAGTGCAGAATGATTTTGATACTGAATTTTTAAATAAGATATTTTTATAATGAAAATAAGACCAAGAGCATGAACTTTTACACAATAAAATTCTCTCTTCCTTAGTGTGTGAGAATGTGATGTAGTGGTGTTCACACTCTGTGGTATGAGAGAATTAATATTGATTTTATAATATATGGCAGGGGTTGGCAAAATTTTTCTGTAAAAATACAGATGGTAAATATTTTAGGCTTTTCAAGCCATACAGTTTCTGTGGCAATGACTTGACTCTGTAGTTGTGTCATAGTCATGGACTTAGGCAATACACAAACAAGTGGGTGTGGCTGTGTTCCAATAAACCTTATTTACAAAACAGGCAGTAACCCAAATTTAGCTTGCGGCATTCCACAGATTGCCAACCCCTAATAATAGTTTCAGCTGGTTATTGTCTTACTCTTTCATGCCAACAGAAAACTAACAAAAATATTCTAATTTAAAAAATATGGTAGAGCTGCTTACACTCTATGTGACAGAAATAATATTTACGACATAAAGTTATACATCCTGAATGCACAGAAACTATACCTAATAATATATAATGCATCTGTGTAACATGCATAAGGTGTTTGATAAATAATTTAAAGAATAACATCGAGAATCCTATATGAGTGTTTTCCTTGAGTCTTGACACCATTCCTTCATTCAGCAAACATTTTTAGCATCATAAAACATCTATCTTATACAGATGGCCATAGACAGATGTCATGATTAGTCTCCGCTAATTAAGTTGTTTTGGAAGCCTCTCAGCCTCTTCACATTTTCAGCTCACCCTACTGGCTTTATTTAGCTCAGCTGAGAAAGGGGAAAAGTCAGGGCTACATTGTAAGATGAATGTAGAATTAGTATCTATACCCAATTGTGGTCAAGTTGAATTAGGCACTGCAAACCAGCAGCAATGGAATCACATGATTTGAATTTCAAGATTATATATCTTTTCCTATTAAGATTTTTCCTAATAACAAGCATTCAGGAGAAATGTTTCTCCTATTTTAATGAGATAGGAATATTTTTAAGGATACTGTCCAGTATTCTGCTAAGATTGCTGAGTTCCTCAGGAATGACATTTCCTTGGGGACTTAGAATTACAAATAAGAGATTTAAGAGGCATAGGAACCAAACCCAGTGTGTTGCACTTGCTTGGATCCTGATTCAAAAATATCTCCTCTAGGAAGACATTCTTGAAATAATTGGGGGAAACTGAACATAGACTGACTGTTAGAAAATATTAAGGAACTCTTGCTGTTAATTTTGCTAGATGGGAAAGTGTGGTTAATTTTTTTTTTTTAATCCTCTGTGTTAGCAATACATACTAAAGTGTTCGTGTGTTAAGTGATGCCTATAATTTGCTTGAAAATACAGAGAAAAACAAGGGATCATTGAAACAATAATGGCAAATTATTGACAATATTCGAAGTTGGGTGATACATAAAGTGGGCATTCATTATACTGTTCTTTCTACTTTTGATTGTATTTAAAATTTTCCATAGTGAAAAGTTTTTAAAATAACCATTATTCTCTCCATTTGACCTGTGGCAGAGTGTGGTTGCCTACCATAACACATGTTCTGTTTCTTACTCAGAAAACAACTAAACTACATTTCTCAGACTTCCTTGCAGGTATAAGTATACATGTGATAAGTTCTAGCTAACAGAATGTAAGCAATTGTGATAAAGGAAGCTTCCAAGCCTACCCCATATAACCTCCAGGTGTGCTGCACCGTGCTCTTCTACCTTCCAAGTGATTCATAGAACAATGACCAAAGCAATCTTGAAAACCATGTGTTGAAGATGGCAGAATATAAACAGCCAGGGTACTTAAAAGCTCAAATGGAGCAAAAATTCCTCCAGCCAACATGAAACATTAGCCCTGTTCTGTTACGTGAACAAGAAATGAACTTTTATTATGTTTGGATCATTATGTTTGGATCTATTTGCTAGAATGGTTAGCTTATCTTATTATTATTACCACCTATTATTCTTGGTTGAATCCGCAATGCCTGGCACAGAGGTTGAACATAGCAGATGTTCAATAATGTTTTATTAGTTATAATAATCGCGATTCTTTAAAACAAACAAACAAACAAAAAAGAATCTTGTGGAATAGTCCTCTACTGTAGACTTTATCAATGTGGCTGTAGGGCTAAGAAAATCTTATTTTAGTGGTGGTATTAATGGCCAAGGTATTTGAGATACTGGCACTATTGAGAGACAGTCCTTTAGAAACAAATATTCTGATGGTGTTGTTTCCTAATCTACTTTGTGCCCTGGTCAGCATTGGCTCAGGAATGGAGTAAGGCTGAAAATACCTGTATTTTACTTTCCTTGTTCTTACATGACAAAGTATCACAAACTAGGTAGCTGTGGAAATTTATTGTCTCAGAGTTCTGGAGGCTAAAAGTTGCAGAGCAAGGTGTCAGCTGGGTTTCTTTCTTCTGAAGGCTGTGAGAAAAAAAAATTTTCCAGACCTCTCACCTTCCTTCTGGTGGTTTGCTTGCAATCTTTGGAGTTCCTTCACTTGTAGAAGCATCACCCCAATCTTTGTGTTCATCTTCACATGCTGTTCTCCCTGTCTATGTATGTCTGTGTCCAGAGTTTTTGTTTTTATCAGGGCACCTGTCATATTGGATTAGAGGCCCACCCTGTTCCAGTATGATTCATATTAATTTATTACATCTGCAATGACTCCGTTTCCAAATAAGGTCACATTCTGAGAAATCAGGGATTAGGACTTCAACATATGAAATTTATATAACAATATCCATGATGGTGTTTCAGGTCAATAATACTGATTTAGTTCTCATAATAAAAAAGGTTCAGTTCTATGGGACAGATTATGATCTATTTTTTGCCACTAAGTAAATATTGAGTATGTATTCTTAGTTTTCCAATTTCTACTTAACTTGCTGTTAAATATAACATTATATAAATATTTAAAAATTTCTAAGTATAAAATATTAAAACCTATTTAACAGTCAACTCAGGATATCTGAAAGTATTCTGAAACATAATCATTCTTTTACATGTAACTTAGCACCACAGGTAAAAATAAAAATCACACGTCTATGATTTAATCACAGGTCATGACTTAATGGCTAGATAAAATTAGCTAGGCTATACACATATTTTATATATTTTTTACCAGAAAATGTGAATATAAATAACTCCTTCACCAGTTTTCACACACAATATTATGATGCTTTAAAGCATTGACATATGTTTAAGCTTTAACCTATATTTCTAGTTCTTTAAAAGCCTTTTACATAAAACATTTGACATTTTTTTCTATTTTTTCAATACTGATAATTGTACCTCAGCTTAAAAATATCAGTAAGACATTTTATATATAAACACTAGGTAATTCAGTCTTTAAATAGTTTTTTGTGTGCCATATAAACTCAAAATGGTCACCTCTGATTGCAGTTATAACACTCTATATGAATTATATTTTAATTTGTTTAACATTTACCTGTCAAAACAAGCTAACACATTTTTGCTGTGTCAATAATCTACTCTTACTTTTTCTCAGTGTTTAAAGAGGTGATGATTATATGAGTATAAATTAGCTGATTTAATATTCCCCATAGTCTGATAACACTAAAGACACATGTATTTAAAAAAAAAATACAGTATTGTTTTTTCTCCTGACAAATTGAAATCCCCTACATGATTATAATTTCAGCAGCAACAGGTATTTTAGCATTGTGATGAGTCTATACTTGTAATTGCCTATGACAGAACTACAAGTAGAATGATGTTTATAAAAATAGTTCAGAATTACAGTTGCATTAATTATATAAACTGAATGTTGATTTTTTTAGTGTTTTATTACTTGAATTGTGTTATTTTGATGATACAATATTCCTTTACATGTACATTTTATTATAGACTAACTGAAATTAATTTTTTTCCTTTAAATTTTTATTTTGAAATAATTTTAGATTTACAGTTGGGTTGTAAAGATAGTACACAGGTTTCGTATATATCTTTTACCCAACATCCGTTATTTTCCATCTTTACATTTATTTAATGTAGTGAAATTCAAATGACATAAAATTCACTGTTTTAACCATTTTAAAGTGTACAATTCAATAGCCTTTAGTACATACACAATGTTGTACACCATCACCACTATTTAATTTCAGAATTTTTAATTACTCTGAAAATAAACCTTATACTCATTAGCAATCACCACCCATATCCCCTTTACCCAGTTCCTGGTAAATGGTAATCTGCTTTCTGTCTCTATAAATTTACTTCTCATAAATATTTGATATAAATGACATTGTACAGTATGTGGTCTCTTGTGTCTATTTGTTTCACTTTGGCATAATATTTTCAAGGTTCAGCCATGTTGCAGCAAGTTTCAGTACTTCATTCCTTTGTATGGTAGAATAATATTACTGTGTGTGTGTGTGTGTGTGTGTGTGTGTGTGTGTGTGACATTTTGTTTATTCATTTATCAGTTGATGGACATTTGTGTTATTTCAACTTTTTTGGCTATTATGAATAATAACGTTATGAACATTCATGTGCAACTTTGTGTTTGAACACCAGTTTTCAATTCCCTTGGATATGTTTCTAGAAGTAGAATCACTGGGTCATAGGATAATTCTCCTTTTAATATATTGATGAAACACCAAACTGTTTTCCATAGCAGCTGAACCATTTTACATTCCCACCAGCAATGTATGAGATTTCCATGTCCTCCATATCCTTGTCAACACTTGTTATTTTCCTTTTATCAATTATAGCCATTCTAGTGGATGTGAAGTGGTATCTCATTGTGGTTTTCATTTGCATTTTCCAAATGACTAATGATGTTGAACATATTTTCACATTGCTTATTTCCCACTTGTGTATCTTCTTTGGAGAAAGGTCTGTTTATGTCCTTTGCTCATTTTTAATTGTATTGTCTTTTTGCTGCTGAATTATAAAGGTCTTTATATATTCTGGATAGTAGATACTTATCAGATATTTGACTTAAACATATTTTTCCCCATCCTGTGGGCTGTCTTTTCACTGTCTTGATAGTGTCCATGGATGGAAAAAATATATATAATTTTGATGGAATAAAATTTATCAATTTTTTTCTTTTGTTGCTTATGCTTTTGATGTCATATTTAAGGATCAGTGCAAATTCAAAGTTATAGAGATTTAACCATATGCTTTCTTCTAAGATTTTACAGTTTAAACTATTACATTTAGGTCATTGATCCATTTTGAGTAAATTTTTGTATATAGTGGGAGGTAGGTATTCAGCTTCACTTTTTTTTTTTTTTTTTTTGCATGTGAATATCCAATTTTCCTAGCAGCATTTGTTGAAAAGACTATTCTTTCTTATATTGAATTGACTTGGCATTCTTATCACAAATCAATTTGCCATAGATGTGTGGGTTCTGGACTCTCAGTTCTATCCCATTGATCCATATATCTATCTTTATGCCAGTACCACATTGTTTTGATTACTAGTTTCATCATATGTTTGAAGATTGGGAAGTATGAGTCCTCCAACTTCATTGTTCTTTTGAGGTTGTTTTGACTACTTGGAGTTGCTGGCAATTCCATATGAATTTTAGGATCAGCTCATCCATTTATGTAAAAGGGACAATTTCATTGAAACTCTAAATTAAATTGAGAAATTTGCCATCTTAACAACATAAAGTCTTCTAATCTATTAACATTGGATGTTTTTCTATGTATGTAGGTTCTTTTCAACTTTTTTTTAAATTGTACATGTTAATGGGGTATGCAAAATATACTATAAAGCAAATGCACTTCACTGAGCCTGGTTTTCCAAAGCCTTGCAGTTTCAAATATTGACCTTGCAAAGGACAGGAAAATTTCCTCAGGCTATAAAGTCTCTGGTGTAAGATAAAGATTTGTAACACAGCAAGTCTGCTGGTTCAAAGACAGACAATTACTGATTGATATGTAAAGATACTGAGAAATTACTGTAAGAAGGGAATGTTTGCTAAGATCAAGCTTTTGTTGGTAGAACCACTTAATTGCCTTAATGGAATGTCATCTGACTTGTTTTTACTAAATGTTACCAGCTTCTATTGTTAAACTTTAACCCCACCTATGTCTCTTGCTGTAACTTCCTAGGCTAAAGAATAAATGCAGGAAGAAAACCCCAGTGTGAGGTTAGTTTCCCAAGGAAGGGATGCCTCTCACTTGAGGATTCTGGGGTAGTTAACCACTTTGGGGCTTCTCACTGATCAGAAGAGATGGGCTTTGACTAATCCTTTGCAGCTCGATCACCCAGAGGAAATGGGGTGACAAATCCATGGGGGGCAAAGCAACAGGGGTATAGTTTGTTGTTTCAATACATGCATGTATTTTAAATGTCTTTCAACAATGTTTTCTTGTTTTTAGTGTAAAAGTCAATTTTTGGTAATTTGTTTCTGATTATATAGTCTTACAATTGTTTCCTCCTTTTTCTTTGTGTATCAGTTTTTGAGGTGAGTAAGAACAACTCAGATACAAGTTACTTTCGTCTGAAAGAGAGAAATGAAAATGGGAATTATCATGGCAAGCTGGAAAATTTTACCAGCATATGGACCAAAACAATTACTTTATTTTACTATATTTGTCAAATGGGAAAATTGACACACCAATTTTCCATATGGGTAGGGGACTCAACTGTCATAAAAAATCCTTGTATTTCATTTGGGAGAAAGGAAATTGCCAGCCTGAATCTATCACCACCCGTAATATGGGCTCATCTCAGCACGATGGTCATTTCTCTGTTGTGGACAACTTTCTCTCTTGCTTTTCTTCTCCCTCATCTTTAATGCTTCTTCCAATTTACTCTTTAACATTGTTTCGTCACTCTTTTTGCCCTGTCTATCCTTTCTTTTGATGCATCTAAGATTAATAACTACCAACTGTTTAATCACACCGGTGACTGAAAATATTTTCATTCTTTAGAAGGATTGACTCCACAAAGTCCTTCAAACCTATTTTGAAGTAAACAGAGTAGAGAGAGACCCAAAAGATCTCCTCTCTAAGCTTTAGAGCTATGCTTTCAGCAAAATTGCTGTTGCTGGGAATCTCTTTTCTCACAACTTCCAGTTCCTGCACCTTCTCATCGTTCAGGTCTGAACACAAATGCCATGTCCTCAGAGAGACCAGCCGTGAGCACCAAAGATCACGGTTCTAAAAGAAGGGGAAGCAAACCTGAGAGTGGAACTGGAAAGAGGGTTCTCCAGTCAGTGCTGAGAAATAGAGGAGCAAGTACACATATGAAAATGAAAGATAAGGTGGGCAGGACTTAGTAACTGGGCTGTGGTTGCTGGCCCCAGGCTGCAAGATGACTGAGCTCACCTGGAGCAAGCAGCCCCTTTACGCCCCTGCAGAACATTTTTGCTTACTCTTACCCACAAGCAAGATGATGTGCAAAGTGATGCAAACCACTAGTGACAAGAAGGTTCCCCAGGAGGAAGCGAGAGTTAGTATAAGGCAGCATATTAACAGAATGAGGGGGGAAAAAACAACACATGATTATCTCAATTGATACAGAAAAAAGCATTTCACAAAATCCAGTAAGTTACATGTTAAAAATCACTCAACAAATTAAAGAGAGAAGAGAAGAGATCCTCAATGGGATAAAAGGCATCTATAACACCCACAGCTAGCATTAAACTTAATGGTAAAGAACTGAAAGCTTTTGCCCTAAAATCAGGAACAAGACTAGGATTCTGGCTCTCACCACTTTTATTCACCATTGTACTGAAAAATTCCACCCAAGGCAATTAGACAAGTAAAAGAAATAAAGAGAATCTAAATTGGAAAGGAAGAAATAAAACTATCTGTATTTGAAGATCATATGATATATAAAAAAATACCAACAGATAGAAAGACCTAATAAATGTAACAAAGTTTTAACAAGATCGGCATGCAAAAATCAGTTATATTTCTATATACTTTCAGTGAACAATATGAAAACAAAATTAACAGAACAAATTAATATTGGTGTAATCCTATTAACTCAATACAGACTTTTTTTTTTTCAGATTTCACTATTTTCCACTGATGTTCTTTATTTTGGTTCAGGAGGCATTTTCTTTACTATGTTTTCACTAGTTTCACATCTCTTATAATCTGTGACAGTTTTTCAGTCTTTCTTTTGGTTTCATGACACTTTTAAGGAATAGTGTTAAGGAATATTGTAGAATGTCCCTCAATTTGGGTTTGTGTAATGTTTTTACATGCTTGGACTAAATTTATGGATTTGGAAAAAACAGCATAGAAGAATAATGCCCTTCTCACCACATCATATCAAGGGATACATGCCATCTGTATAAGTTATTACTTAGGTTAAAGTTGATCACTTGGTCAGGGTAATGTCTGCCTGTTTTCTTCAATGAAAAATTTCTATTTTTGCTTTTCATACTCAACTCATTTAAAAATGAGTTATTAAGTCAAGCCTATATTCAAAGGGGAAAAAAATTAAGCTCCACCTCTGAGAGGGTAAAGTATCAAGCGTTTTGTGAACACGTATTAAAACAAGCACAGTAAAGAGGCTAATCAACTCATAAAAACATATCTAACTGTTAAATCACAGCCTGTGAGAACCAAACTTACCAATTATAGTATACTATTTGTGTTTAACCTTACAGTACCTAGACAAAATACTGCCCCACAGTGATATAGGTCAACTACTTTTTTCCCCATCTCCTTCAGTAATGTTATGTCATACATTTGTAATATAGTTAATGCATCCATTTGTCTATTGTCCATTCTATCCTGAGTTCACCTGATATCTTGGCTGATTTTTTTATTTTTTAAAACTCATAGAGTAAATGTCATACATTCTGGTATACAGTTCTATGGGTTTTAAAAAATGTATAGTCATGGATCAACTGCCACCATATCATAAAGTTTGAACATAAGACAGGACGTGCTCAGTTTCCCTGGGTTCAGGCTTCATGATACACCTCTGCGTTTCAAGCCACTCCCCAAGGTCCCAGGCCCCTCTTCTATGCCCTACCCTACAGGAGAGTTACTGCTGTAATTGCACCTGTTTTCTGTACCAACACTGGAAAATTGAGACCACAAGGGGTGCACATATGCAAATCTGGTGGCTGAGCATACTCAGTAAAAAAAAGTGTATACAGGCTTATATGACTCCAGTGAGGGAGCATGCTCTGTGGAAGGGAGTTTATCCTCTGCAAGAACTTCCACTGGAGATACCAAAGAGCACAATATTCTTGAATATGGTCATGCATATGATAGAATTTGACTAATGAACACGCCCTAAAAGGAGATTAACTGAGCGAGTGTAAGACTGTGTTACATAACTGAAAACCACCCCCTTAGTTAAATATTCTTTAAATAGCACGGATATGTACTAGAGAGCAAAACTGTAAAAGTTGAATCCTGGTAGAAGGTGAGGCTGATGCTCACTCTCCTAGAGCCAGAAAGTTCTTAGTCAGTGGTATGTATTTCTTTCTTTTTATCTCAGACTTGCCTTTAGCAGGATTCTGTTCGCTCTGGAACCAGCCTGCACTTTGTCTATGAATGTGTAGTTCTTCCTTTTGTATTAAACTTGGTGTGGGCCCTGTTCAGTGTTTAGAGCTAGGCTCCAATTTCTCTGTGAAATCTGTATCTCTTATTCATTACATTAAACCTGTTTTC
Source organism: Cynocephalus volans (assembly GCF_027409185.1). Classification (NCBI taxonomy): domain Eukaryota; kingdom Metazoa; phylum Chordata; class Mammalia; order Dermoptera; family Cynocephalidae; genus Cynocephalus; species Cynocephalus volans. The sequence continues at coordinate 59,448,434 of NC_084471.1, read as the reverse complement.
ACTTTCTACTGGGACACTGCTCTTGAACTCTTTCCTGTGGCAGAGTCAAGAATCTGGTATGAGGTAAGGATTGGTTGAGGCCAGCCATTGGGCGTCCCCAGACCCTCTCCTCTATCAAACACCCTAAAAATTCTTCTATGTGGCCTCTTTATAGTAAACCACTCTCCCCACCACAACTGCTTGCAATCACTGATCTATTTTGCACCCCTGCAGTTGTGTCTTTTCTAGGACATCACATAATTGGAATCATGCAATATGGAGCCTTGTAGGGCTAGTTTCTTTTACTTAGGAAAATGCATTTAAACTGCATCCATATAGTGATGTGAATCAACAGTCTGATCTTCTTTATTGCTCATTAGTATTACAATGAATGAATGTTTCACAATTTGCTTATTCATTTACTTGTGCAAGGTAATCTGGGATGGGTTATTTCTAGTTTAGAATGATTGCTAGTAAAGCTGATACGACATTCGAATACAGGGTTTTTGCTTGTTTGTTTTGGTTTGTGTGTGTGTGTATGAAGATAAATTTTAAATTAATTTGGATATATCTTTCTATTTTTAAATTTTTATTTGATTTCTTTTACCAGCATTTTGTACTTTTAAGCATATGTGCCCTGCACACATTTTATTAGATTATACAAAGTATTCTATTTTATCTGTTTCTATTGTTGATTACTTTAAGTTTGAATTCCACTTGTTTACTAATGCTATATATAAATAAGATTGACTTTTGTATGTTTATCTTGTATACTGTGGCCTTGATAAACTCACCTTTTCATTATAAGGACTTTTTGTAGATTATATTGGATTTTCATTTATGAATTAACTATGTCTGCTTTTATGCTACAACATCAGAGATGAGGAGTTGGAGAGAGTTTATGTGGCCCTCAAAGCCCAATGTATCATCCAGGCTTTCACATAAATAGTTGTTTATTTTTGATTTACAGGTGTTAAGTTTATTTCTTAGACTACCTGTACCAGTTTTGGTATTTAGGTAATGCTGGACTCATAAAATAAGCTGGCAAGTGTTCTCTCCTTTTCTATTATCTGGAAGTGATATATTATTTCTTCTTTAAATGTTCGGTAGAATTCACTAGTGAAAATGTCTGGACCTGGGGTTTTCTCCTATGTGGGATTTTAAATTAAAAAACTCAATTTCCTTTACAGATATCAGAATTTTCTGATTATCTACTTCTTTTTGAGTTAGTTTTTCAGTCATGTTTTTCAAGAAATTGCATTTCATCTAAGTTCCCAAATTTGTCGACATATAGTTGGTTATGACATATTTTTATTTTCCTTTTAATGCATGTAGGGTGTGTAGTCATATACCTATTTTAATTTCAGTGTTGGAATGTCTGTTTTTATTTTTATTTTTGTTTTATTTTCATTAGTATGGCTATGTTTACATCTACTTTATTCACATTTTCAAAGAGTAAGCTTTTGTTTTCATTGATTTTCTTCACTGCTTTTGGTTTTAAATTTTATTAATTTATGTTCTAATATTTATCATATTTATTTTTTCTTTGATTTTGGTTTAATTCATTTTCTTTTTTTAGTTTCTTAAGGTAAAAACTGAGGTAACTGATTTAATTCTGTTTTACTAATATGAGCACTTAATGGTATACATTTTCCTTTAAGTTTATCAGCTATATCTGAAAATTTTGAAATGTTTTCTTTTCATTTTTGCTTAGTTAAAAATACTTTTTAAATTTCCCTCAGTCCTCATCATTCATACAAGGTTTTGTTTTGTGTTGTTTTTTTAAGGGATATTTCTGTATTTCCAAGTATTTGTGCCAATTATTCAAGCTTTTTTCTGTTACTGAGTTTTAGTTTAGTCATGTTATGATCAGAGAACATACTTAGCATAAATTCTATTCTTTTAAATTTGTTAAGATTTGTTTTATGGCACATTTTAACAAAAGTCTGTGTGCTCTGGTAAATAACATGTATTCGGATTCTGTTGAGTTGAATTTTCTATAACTTTTAATTAGATCAAGCTGATCAATAGTGTTGTTCAGGTCACTGTACATGTCACTGTGAACATGAGCCAAACTGATGTGTGAAATTCCACGGAGAACCCTTAAAGGGAAGTAGTGTTTTGGTGTCTTCCTCTTCTCTTCGTGCTGGGTGAAATACAGATAAGATTTTGCAGTGTTTTCAACCTAGTCAACATGTCCTATAGCCATTGGAGGAATAAGGGGAAGAAACATGGATTGATAATTATTTTGTAGGCACACATTATACTAGAGAAATATAATGATCTATCTTGTTTTAGCCATGTTATTCTGGTTCTCTGTTATAATCTGTTACAGACTAAATTGTTTCCCAAATCATATATTGAAACACTACATTTGGACCATAATCTCAAAAGACAGTCTCGAATACCATAATCCCAAATGTTGAAATCCCAAAAGATCAAAATCTCTAAAGTCTAAAATCCCCAAAATCACAATCCTGATAGATCAAAATCCTCAAAATATAATTTTTAAAAAAATAATTATAACATTATTTACAAAACATTTAATTTTTTATTGATTATATATATTTGTGGGATATATAATCGAATATCAATGCATGTGTATAATATGTGGTGATCAAATCAGGATAATTAAAATACTGATGTTTACAAAACGATATCAATCTTTGTGACCCTTAACTAGTTTTTAGCCAATCCCCACCCCCTCCCCCTTTGCTACTTCTAATAACCGAAGTTCTCTTCTCTCTCTCTCTATTTTTTGAAAGTTTAATGTATTATTGTGATTTTTTCCTTTCTCTCTCTGTCTCTCTTTCTTTTCTTTCTTTTCTTATTTTAGCTCCCACTTATGAGTGAGGACATGTAGCATTTATCTGCACCAGGCTTATTCTACTTAAAATCTTCTCTAAAGTCATCCATGTTGCTGTGAGTGGTGGAATTTTATTCTTTTTTATGGCAGAGTAGTATTCCATTGAGTATGTATACAACATTTCCTTATCCAGTCATCTGTCAATTGAAATTTAGGTTGATTCCTGCCCTTGACTATTGTAAATAGAGCTGCAATAAACATGGGAGTGCAGGTATCACTTTGACATGATGATTTCCTTTGGGCATGTACCCAGCAATTGGACTGTTGGGTTGTATGGCAGTTCTGTCTGTAGTTGTTTGAGGGGCCTCCATACTAAAACCATATGGAAAACAATAATGGCTGCACCAATTTACAGTCCCACCAACAATGTAGGACGGCTCCCCCTTTCTTTGCATCTTCACCAGCATTTGTTATTCTCTGTGATAATGGCCGGTCTAACTGGGGTGAGATGGTATCTCAGTGTGGTTTTGATTTGCATTTCCCTGATGGTGAGTGAAGTCGAGCATTTTGTTCATGTGTCCGTTGGCCATTTGTATAACTTCAATGAGAAATGTCTATTTAGCTCCTTTGCCCATTTTTTTAATTGGGTTACTTGTTTTGTTACTGTTGAGTTGTTTGAGTTCCTTGTATATTCTGGTTTTGTAATTGTGAATGTACCTATTTCCCCTTTCAGAGCTATTAGTTTTTACCTCATTTATTTTCTATCTCTATTGTTAGGTGCATGCATATTTATGGTTACTATGTTTGCTTAGAGAATTTATTCCTTTATAATTATGTAATATTTCTCTGATTATATTCCTGTTCTGAAGTCTACTTTGTCTAAAATTTATATACCTACTCTGTTTTGTTTAGTGTCTTTATGGCATATCTTTCTTATCCTCTTAATTCATGTCTGTATATTTAAAATAGGTTACTTAAAAATAGCATGTAGTTCCAAGGATTTACCTCCGTGTTTTAAGGTTACAGATTTTCTTGTCCTTCCCTGCACCCCCCCCCCTCCCCTGCAGGAGAGAGAGGGGAAAGGAGTCTTGGCTGAATTTCAAAAGTGGCTGCTTTTCCCCTCCCTCAGCAGGTACTACAAGAGCAGGTTTTTCAGTACTCTTCCTGATTTTCCTGATTTTAAAGTTTGTGGAGGAAAAAGCCTACAGGAAGGTACAAGTCAGGGGTTTCATATTTCCATGCTAGTGCACATTCAGCTTTATAAAAGTATAGCTGGATCTTTTTACCAGCTTATATAGTCTCCAATGACATCTACCCTGGTTCACTAACACTTGGGTACCGTTGCTCCCTGCAGATACCCGTCACTCCTAAGATCTCAGATTAGTTCTTTGACCTATGTATTAGTTTTCCATATGACTGCTGTAACAAATCACAGAAAACTTAGTGGCTTAAATAACACACATCTATTATTTTGTAATTCTGTATGTCAGATGAATGACATGAATCTGTCTAACATGAATCTTACTGGGTTAAAACAAAGGCACTACTTATGTCTCTTACATCTCAATAGGCTCTGGGTAGGATTTGTTTCCTCACCTTTTCCATCTTCTAGAGGATACTCACATTCTTTGACTCACAACCCCTGTCTTTCATCTTCAAATTTAGCAAAGGTAAGCTGTGTTCTTCTCGTCACATCACTCTTCTGCCTCTGTTTTGCATTAAGGGCTTTTGTGCTTACAGTGAACCAATCTACATAATTTTGGATAATATTCCATTTTAAGGTCAGCAAATTGGTAACCTCAATTTTACTGTGACCTTAATTCCCTTTTCCATGTAACATATCATAATGATCACAGGTTCTGGGGTTAGGATGTGAATGTCTTTGTATGCACCATTATTTTGCCTACCACAGTTTGACCTCTGGCTCTCAAAGATTCATGTCCATCCCACATGCAAAGTTCTTCCACCCCTTTCCAAGGTCTTCAAAATTCTCAACCTTTTACACCCTGTGAACTCAGGTCTCTAATTGGCTTAAGAAAATTTTTCATCGTGTATATTTCACCTTTTTTTAAATTAATGTTAAGAGTGAAGTGATGCTCTTTGTAAGATTCTACATCCCTCCAGTGAAACTGGAACTTTCAAACCATGTTTTGGACAGAAATAAAATATAAAATAAGGTGTAATAATAGCTAACAATGAATTTATATATTAAAAAGCAATCGGCTTAAAATACTGGTAAATAATGGTAAATAATATACTGATTACATTCTACTCTTTGTAACATTTTCATGTTATAACACTGTATATTTTGTTATGAAGTATATCTGTTTCCTTCATAGCTAGTGAGTTTACTGACATCATAAGATTCCCTTTTTTATATGTCAGTTTCATCAGATGTGAGGGAGGATAAGATACTGAAAAGTGTATATAAGATATCAAATAACTAAATACTTCTAATATATGCTTCTGCAGAAGTATGTAGCTAAGTATCTAAATATTTATCAAAACATTTATGCTTTATTTAGATACTTGGAGTTATGATCAAATTGTCAGATAATACATTCCATGCAGCATTTAGGTAATTATTTAGGTAATAGCAGGTTGCACTACGGGTCATCTTCATATTTGTCAGTCAACACATAAGATGTTCACAGAACATCACCAAACACTTCAAAGTACATCCAGAAAAAGATATGCTGTCTGCCCTACCCCAAGGAATTTCAAGTATTAAGAGAGACAAGAAAAAAATCATACTTAAAGACAATGAAGCATTGTAATCATGACTTACATAAAATTGAAAGGAAATAGAAGATAGTAATTTTAATGAGAGTAGACAAAAATGAAGGTTACCAAGAAAATATTTTATAGAAAATGACATTAGATTTCTATAAGAGATTTTATGGTACTTAGCTCATATTTTTGTACTTATACTTGTTGTAGCTGATGCTGATAAATCCTAAAGAACGTACCCACAACATCATCGGGAAAATAAACGTATTCAAATGTATCCACGAAGCAAAGTACATCATAACTATCTATCAGTGTAGAAAATGATTTACAAGAAGTCCAGGAAGGAAATAGCCAAGCCAGGTATCAGTCTTTTTTTGCTTGATATGCTAAAAAGACAATCAGTCTCATTTTGCCCTACATACCCTAAACTGTAAGGACTGTAGAACCAAATTTTACATGGACAAAACAAGCAGTACCATGTAGGGAAGGCCATTCATACTATATGTTTTCTTTATAATTTGCACTTTATAAAGTATCTTGTCAGTATGATATATGATGTGACAATATCATATTTTTCTATTTGACATCCCGTCGAACACTTTCAAGGAAAAAGTTTTCTGCTCAAAGCAGTCAAAATAATAATTTCAAAATCTGGGAACTCTCTGTGGATACATTACAAAGCAGAAACTTGCTTTATTTTATCTCAAGTACTCAATTTTTTCTTGGATTATCCTCAGAAGGCAAAAGATTATAATACATTAACAGAAACCCAGAAAAGATAAACAATTCCTGCCTGCTTCTTTTCTGACTGGTAGTCAGTGCTTGATTTGGCTAAGAACTGCAGCCCCTATATCATAATGAAATGATTAAGATACACTGTAATTCTTATTTACAATGGTCAACCAGAACTGGTCTTCAGTTCACCTCAGTCTTGAATTTCCCCACAATAAAGATTCTGTGTACCAGTTATGTGCTCCTTCCATCCAAAGACAGCATGTGGAACCCACTTTCTTTGTGATGCATCACAGGCTTTTATGAGCCCCCTCACACAGGAGAAAACGAGCACAGGTTTTGTCATCTGATACCTCTCCTCTCCCAGTGGATTTATGCTAACTGGTCACTTCCAAGCACTTCTTTCCAGGGCAGGAATTTAGCAGGGGCACATTTAATGAGAATAAGAATGCATTAAGGCTCAGATGAAATTCTATGCATTATGCAGTGTTACTCTGGGTTTTTTTTTGGTTTTGTTTTTGTTTACTCCAATATATTCTCATATATACTCCAAGCATTAATGTATCTTGCTTTCAAAGTACAATGTCTAGTATAATTGATGACATATAGTACAGACCTAAAGTGAAAAGTACCTGCAGACAACATCTATTGTGATATATTTCTGTCAATACAGTAATCAGTTTTCTGTATTTATTTGATCATTCACCCTGTGTGTTTGCCAATAAGTATGCTGCTAACACTTTGGAAGTTTCCCAGTTCCATTGAACAGTTAAAATAGCATAAAAATTGAAAAACTTGTTGCCTGATAACCATAGATCCTTTATATACATTGCAATTATGTACAACATAGCATTTTTGCTAGTGTAGGAATGTGGGGGTGCATGGAAGAAGTTCCATAAACAAAGAACACTTATTCTCTGTAGTTATCTAAGCAGTTTTTAAAATCCCTTTCAAGTTTTGGGGTTTGTGGCTCACTTCTAAAATTATTAAATTTGGAATATTATTTACATAATTTACATATTCAAACATTATTTATGAAACTTTAAACTTGCTACATAGTTACAGTTTGAATTTTTTATCTTTTATTGAATCAAATTCTTTTTTCCTTCAATACTCTCTGGATGCTTTAGGTAAAATTTTTGAGCCATGCAGCTATCCTTTCTAGCACAACAATCTTTTAATTAATGTTTTTAAATTAGCTTTTGTACCCTCTTACCCTTAGCATCATTAAAAATATTTTGTTATTTGCTTATTAGGTAAATTTCAACAAGTGACTTTTTGATTGCGCTAAATTATTTTATGATGCTTATACCAACTACAATATTGCAGATATGGTTCTGACTATCTGACAATACCCGGCAAAGAACAAGGAACAGCTACACAGAAAGAAGCAATAATAGACTGGAAGAAGTTAAGAAAGAACACAAGATAAATAGATGTTGGTGTATTCAAGCATAATACAGTTACTATGGTATGATCAATATATGCTATATAGATACGTATGTATGGATAGATAGGTTATAGGACATCTTGATAATTGCTTCCTAAAATGATTAAAAATAGTTGTAGAAACTTTATATTACAGATGTTCTGGCATGTGTTGAATGTTCAGGAAAATGTAAAAGACCCTCTTATTGTATAATCTTATCCACATCACTTAATCAGAGTTTGATGTTTACAAAATAAGAGTTCAAGTAGATAGAGGCTACTAACCTGATTGCTAGATTGCTAGCAATGAAAACATCAGTTCAGTTTACTGAGTATTGTATTTGCTGATACAGATATTCTCACTAGCTAAATTATTGGCTGGAGTTTTAGTAAGCAAGGCGCTTTTTTTTTTTAATGAACCAAATGGAAATTTTATTTATTTATTTATTTATTTGTAGCTCAGATGCGACTTTGTTTGGTATATTTTTTACAGAGTTAAAATCAGATCACTAGGATGAGCCCCAACTCAATATGACTGATATTCTTATGAAAAAGGAAATTTAGACACCGAGCACACACAGACGCACACCATCGTGTGAAGGAGAAGGCAGAGATCAGGGTGTTGCTTCTTCAAGTCAAGGGATGCCAAAGATCGCCACCAAATCACTGGAAACTAGGGGAGAGGCATGGAATAGATTCTCCCTTGAGCTTTCTGAAGAAACCAACACTGTTGACACCCTGATCTCAGACTTCTAAGCTTCAGAAGTGTGACAGAATAAATCTCTGTTTTTTAAACTCCCAGTTTGTGTTACTTCATTACAGCAGCCTTAGGAAATTAATACACTCATTAAATATCTGCACAATTTAATTAAGAAAAAATAACCTTTACAACAACTCTATAAAAGAAAATTATAGAAAACGTCTATAATTGTTTTTTGATTCTGTAAAATCATTTTTTAAAATTGGAATATAGTTGATTGTATATATCTGTGGGGTACAGCATTGAGGTAAATGAGGCACTTTGGAGGTGCTATTAGCTTAAAAGTGACATTTTTAGTATCCTCATATCATTTCCAAAATTTTCTAATGTACACATTTGCAAAACTCAGGGAAGATCTTAATCATTGGTTTCTACACATTATAACTTTTAAACAGAAAAATCAAATGTGTATAAATATTAAAGAATGTGACTATCTTTATCGTGTGACAGAACTAATTGAATTTGTGTAGCTCTAGGAATTTAAATAATTAGCAACTTATGTAAATAATCATATATTTCATAAACATAGTGATATGGCAATAGTAAAGGATTATATTTACATTGATATAGTATTCCTTTATGAAAATGGGAGAAGTGCTTTCTTTTGGGATATGCCAGGGTTTTAGTTAACTTGTAACTTCTTAGAGGAGTAGCTGGTTGATTTATTAATTAGTTAAGTTAGTTTAACAAGCTGACCTGTTTACATTGGATCTGTAAATATTGCATGAGATGAAGCATTAATTGGATCTTTGGATTGTGAAGGCTGAAAAAAAGGGCTTCTTGGTGGAGTTTTACATCTTTTCTAGCATTAGTCAGTTGAACCTTATTCGATAAAAGGTCATTGGCTTAAAATAACTTCTGAACTTATTTTGAGTTTACTTCCTAAGCATCATTTTATGTTCCTGTGCCTAATACCAGAAATTTGCTAATCAGTAATAAAACTGATGCCTACCGAGGACTCATGTTTTTTAGTTTTGATAAAATAAAGGAAAAAGTAGTATCAAAATGTTTCATTGGGAAATATTTCTGTTTAAGTAATTGGAAATATAGGTAACAAAGGACATTATTTGCCCAGGTTTTTGTCACATGAAAAATAAATTAAAAATTTTACCTCGTGTATAAACTGATTTTGTTCAATGCATAGCATAGAAGAATTCAGGATAATCTTTATAGAAAGGATGTTGCGAAATCTGTCACTAAATTTTAATAAATCCCACATTTTAAACTTTGAATGTATGATGCAAATAAATGCTAACTAGGTACACTACTACTTTACTGCATCTCAGTGAATTGATTTCAAAATCAGTGAAGCAAATACTATATTTTTAATTATGTGTTTCTCTGTGTATACAATATTGTCTTACAAAAATAATGGTATGTCTTACTTTTCTAACAGTAAATAGAAACAATAATTTGCTTGAAGTTTATTAGGATAGATTATAACCCTAAAATTAGATACATTTTTTTCTTAACTACCTAGAAATGTGTATTTTTAGGATGCAAATAAGACATAGAGAGCATTTTTCCTCCTGTTTTCAAAATGGATCTTGAAACACTTATGAGGCAGCTCAGATGTCTAAATGCTATTTGGCAAACATTAAAATGCCATCTCAGACCTTGTTTAGACATTATTGATTTTATATTACAAGTAGATGAAAGGTCCGCTTGGGGAATACTGCTGTATAATTGCTGCAATGACCTAGCCATCTAATACTACCTAGGGCAAAAGCTGTTTGATCAAAATCAATGTAAAATATGCATTTATCCTCCTGCAACTTCTAGGGTGTGGCTGAGAGGAGGGGCAAAACACCAAATGAAGAGCAATATTTAATAATGTGACATCAGAAGGAAAAGCAATTACATCTTTACTAACTCTCAAATTCAAATGGCTCTGCATGACTCTGAATGCTGGACTTGTATGACTTATCGACATCACAATAGACAAATCGATACTGTCTGCAAAACCCAGAGTGTTTTGAAAGAAGGAATCTTGTATTAATGCCAGGATTTTAGCTTTACAAAACTGCACAAATGCCATGCCTTCTTTTTTGTTTAAGCACATGGTTGTGTAACATATGTGATGAATGCAATATATCTAATGAATGTGTAACATATTCAGAGCAAGGCTTGCATTTTCACCCTTCCTTACATCTTTCCTAGTTCTTAAAGTTGATGGGCTTATATAGTCCACATTTCATACCTACATGAAAATTCGTTTTAAATTCAGGAATATTTGTCATATTTGTAGAATTCAAGGTCTGTTCTATCTGGTCCAACTTGTCATCTAATCCCAAGAAGCGGAGTGTGGTTGGATACTGTTGGTGGACATACTTTACTGACAAAGGTGGATTTATCATGAGTAAATAGAGATCACACTTCAGGCCCTCTTGCGTAGGGCACTTCCTGTGACCCTGGAAGGGATCTTAGGAATGTGTACATGCGCTCATATATGCTTCTAAAAGTTACATTTGTAAGAAAAGTGTCAAATAGCTGGAAGAGAGAATTTTGAATGTTCTCAACACAAAGAAATGACAAATGTTTGAGGTGATGGATATGCTAATTACCCTGATATGATCATTACACTTTCTATGTATACCCAAATATGTACAATTATGTGTCAATTAAAAAAACAATAAGAATAAATATAAATATATTTATAATTTGCTGCAGTTGCTTTTATAATTCCACATGATGTCAATACTGTTAAAATTATGATTTTGTTTTACTGTTTTTAAAGAGGAGTACAAAATTGTATTTGCCTGCCTCACAAATCCTGCTTCTGCAATTGAAAAGACCCATGGAAATATCAATGAGTGTGTGCCTAGGGGGGCAGCTGACATCTGACAGTAATGCCAGCAATATCTTTGTTCTAGAGGATGTTATTCAATTCCATGTTCTGTGTCACCTCTTATTGATCAGTCCCAACTGGAAAGAGTCAGGTATGTATAAAAACAATATTCTGGTATTATGTTTTCTAGCAAGAACACAACTTACCTTTTTAACTCACTCTAGTAGGATTTCATTTTAATAACTTGCTATATCCTTGCTAGCAGAATACCATAATTTCTAGTAACCATAGCTTCCATCCCTAATATTTTTCCCACCCCCCCCACCCCCCATGAATGCAATGATATCAAACTTACCCAGTTCAACATTATATATGGAAGAGATTCTGGGCAGAATGATCATCTGTAGTGAAATCTCTGGCATCCCAAGGATATAAATAAGGTAAAAACTAATCTGCAGTATGTCATGTAATTCAAGCAATTAGAAATTTCTTATCTGAGTTGGAAGCAGGAAGAAAAAAAATTTTCTTGGGACCTTTTGAGGCATCAAAACTCTCACTTTCAGCTACACCCCTCTACTTCTACCTCTGCACACTAGTATCTTTCTGCCTAAAGCACATATCGGTAGCCTACACCCACATCAACAGCTCTTATACCTGCTGGTTGAGAACCTAAGAATTCATTCATTCTTTAGTTCACCCATTTAAGAAATATCAAACACATTTCTCAGCCAGGTATTCTTCTAGAAATTGAGCAAGACGAATGTAGTTGTTGCTTTTAAAACTTAAAATCTGACAGAACTCTGGTACCACATAGGTACTATCATATCTATTGAAACTATTGGTCCTAAAGCAAGAGTGGGAAATCATCTCCTACCTTTGAAATGCTCTAGGACTTTCTACCTGGCACATCCAGAGAAACCCAAGCCTCATCAACTAAGGAAAGGCATTTGGGGATGGAGGATGAGGAAGTATCTTCCATGTCAGAGGATTACCGCTAGGATCATTCTCATCAGAGAGACAACACATGCATTTATAGTGCAGTCTCCCTGCTTAACGACATACTAAGTAATCACAACAAATCTCACCCTACTATGTCCTATATAACTGATTTTACAGGATATTGATTCTTCAGTGTTTCTTAGAATAATAAATAGATAAATTTATTAATAAATAAATAATAAATAGAATAAATAAATTTGTTTGAGTATGCATTTCTGTGTGTGTGTGTGTGTGTGTGTGTGTGTGTGTGTGTGTGTGTGTGTGTGTGTGTGTGTGTGTGTGTGTGTGTGTCCTATCATCTTTTGTGACTATCTGCTGGTGGTAAAATAACATTTACTATCAGGGAGTTGTAGAAAAAACTCTGTACTTGAATTCAGGTCATATCAGAGTTAAAATTAGGGTCTGACACATAGAAACTATGTGATCTCAGGCATGTTGCTTAACCTTTGTATACCTCAAGTTTTCATTTCTAATATGATGTAATACCTGTTTGACCAAAATCAGATGTCTTTTTAAAAAAATTTGTTTAAATATGCTCTGTATGATACTGCCTTGCCTAACAATCTGAAAACTCACTGAGATAAGAGTTATGCTTTTTATCTTTTTTTTTCCCCTTTGGCTTTTAAACAGAAATTTATTTCTCACAGTTCTGGAGGCAGAAAGTCCAAGATCAGAGTACGAGCAGATTCATTGCCTAGTGAGGGCCCTCTTCCTAGTGCATAGTCCTTGAGGATTTCTTGTGGGGCTGCTCATGTGGTGGTGAACGCCCACAGTTTGTGTTTGTCTGGAAAATGCACTATTTTTCATTCATTTCTGAAGGATACCCTGGACGGGTATAATATTCTCAGCTGGCAGCTTTTTTTCATTTAGTATTTTGAATATATGATCCCATTCTCTTCTAGTGTGAAGAGTTTCTGTTGAGAAGTCTGCTGTTAGTTTGATAAGGGCTCCCTAATAGGTGACTTAATCCTTTTCTCTTGCTTCTAAAATTCTCTCTTTGATTTTTTTAAATTAATTAATTTGTTTTATTATGAATATTCATGAGATACAATGCTGATTGTCACCACTTGTGGCATGAAGTGAGGGCCAGATTCATACCAGCAGCATACCCACCACCAGAAATTGCTTTTGTACCCCTCATCCCCCATGCCATTATCCCCACCTCCAACCCCCTCTGCCTCCCCTTTTCCCCCTGACTCCACTGTGTAGCCCAAGGAATGTTCTCTCCCTCTGCAAGTCCAATGCACTACTGTGGTCTTCCTTTCCTTCCTTCTTTCTCTCTTAGCTCCCACTATGAGTGGGCACATGTGGTATTTATCCCTCTGTGCTTTGCTTACTTCACTCAACATAAATTTCTCCAGGTTCATCCATGTTATTGCAAATGGGAATATTTCATTCTTTTTTGTAGTAGAGTAGTATTCTGTAGTGGATATATACCAGTTTCCTTATCCAATCATCTATTGATGGACATTTAGGTTGGTTCCATATCTTGGGTACTATGCAATAAACATGGGAGTGCAGGTATCTCTTCGACATGATGATTTCCATTCCTCTGGATATATACCCAGAAGTGGGATTGCTGGATCATATGGAAGACCTATCTGTAGTTGTCTGAGAAACCTCCATACTGTTTTCTATAGTGGTTGTACTAATTTACAGTCCCACCAACTGTGTAGGAGCATTCCCTTCTCTCCCATCCTCTCCAGACTAAAGTAAAATTCCTCATCATAGTTTATGAGGATTTTAACTATCTCTCAGATAGTATATTTTTCTTACATGGGAAATCTAGGCATTTTTCTTTTCCTTCTTAGTGCTGCCTCAAATGTTATTCTCTCTTCCTGAAAGAATATTCTCTACTTTTCTTTCCATGCTCCTCAAACTTCAGGTCTTGACTTAAAAGTCATCTCCTGAGAAATGCCTTCTCTAATAACTTACCTAAGTAGAATCACTCTCTCACTCTATCCTAACACTTATTGCAAGTTTTTAATTATGTGTATTTTTTATTTACTTGTTTGCTATCTGTCCCTTCTACTAGAATCTAAGCCCTGTGAAGTCAGCACAAGTGTTTGATTTATTCACAATTGATTACCCAGAAGCAAATACAATGCTGAATGATAAGTACTCACAAATTCTGTTGGATAAATTGATTTTATTAAGGAAATTGTGGTACAAGTGATGAAGTATTTTTCTCAAGATTATATAACTAATAATCAAGTGCAGAACTGGGACACATACTGAAGTGTCTGTTGTCTGTAAAAATGCAAGTATAAGGGGAAAAATTAGTAAAAATATATTTTAGTCTATGATTGATTTACTCACCATTCTGGTAATTCATACCAAATATTGATGAACTGATCATTGAATTATCTTACATTAGATGGTTCATTAATTTAGTAGTGCATAATTGTAAAGATTGCATACATTAAAAATACTAAAAATTTATAACATGAATATATAGGTTATATTGTTTATTTATTTAAATGGATAACCTCAAGTTTTTCTATTATACAATTTGCTCTACTGTAGTAGGCATCTCTGATAAATATTTAATAATATCTAAATTTCAATTCTTTAAAACTATTGTATGTTTATACTCATTTCATATTTTATACTAATTTCTATTACATTTCTACATCAATTAGAATAGGCTAGATTGTTCTCTATTAAGTAGCAACCTTATAATATTAAAGGTCTAAAACAACAAATACTTATTTCCTGCTACATGTCTGTCATCAGTTGGCTTAGGCTCTTTTCCACATCATCTTTAATGAAGAACTGAGGTTAAGGAAACAGCCTCTTTCTGGAACATATTTATTTGTCATTGCAGACAAAACCCAAAATGTGGTGAAACATGAGCTGGCTTGTAAATAGTATGCTGTAGATACACATCACTCCACTCCTGTTTCATTGGGCAAAGCTAGTCATTTTATAAAGTCTGAAGTCACGGTGACAAATACAAGTAATTCTCCCTGAGGGAGTAGTTCTGAACATCCAATAGTAATATATCTATGATGCTTTGCTCCTTCATTTTTCATGGCATGATTTCTGCATAATTATTAGGCTTGTTTTTACTTTAGTTCTCTGAGATTAGTAGTTTGATTTCCCTCTGTTTAGAATGCCTGTCTCCCTTCTTTCTATGATAATCATGAAATCTCAACTGACCATATGCAGTTTTAAGAAGGGCTTGATATCATTAGGTAAAGTATTTCCTAGAGGATTCTTTGAGATGAAATGGTGTTTGAAATTTGAGAGCATATCTTCAGCCTTGATGAATTAAAATTATAATAGTAATAAGCATTTCTTTAAAATCATTTGGGGAAGATAGACATGGAATAGTTTGAAAATTTTGTTGTAATTACCTCAAATTTTAAAGTTTACTTTTAAATGTCTTAAATATAGCTGGGATTCTTTAAAGCACAAAATTCCATGATCCTTCCTTGGACCTACTGTCCAAGGAAAATTAATAATTTCTAAGAAATTGCCTTTCCCAAAAGTTGAATTAACATTCTTAATTCTTTGGAAAAGTGAGAAGCAGTTAGACTCAATAAAAAGAAAAATTTATGCTAAATCATTATACTTGGTCATCCTTGCTCTACATGAGAATTAGTTTGTATTAATAAAATCACATTTTGGACCATCAGATTTAAAAAAATGGGACAAAGGCTATTATTTATGGATGTTTTACTTTCTATAAGACTTTATGCTATTACCATATACATTTTTTTAACTCCCCAATATAACCTTTTAATATAGGCTTTTAATCATATTTTACTAAGGAACTTGAAAAAGGTAGAATGCATTTTCCTATAACACATGACTGGTAGAAGATATCATGAGTACAAACTCATGCAATTTGGAATTGAGAAACTATAATCCCCATTTGCATCAAGCAGCTTTACTTTCCATTTCCACTATAAAAGATAGCAATGTGCGTTTGAAACAGTTAAAGGAGATGGTATTTTGGAAATGGTACTCAGTTCTCTATTTGTAATTTTCTATTATGAGTTCGGGATAGTTTTTTATTCATCAATCTTTCCTCCCAATCCAGATAAATTTGTATGAACCTTTGCAAAGTACCTTGATAAATCTTTAAGTAAGTATTTGACAGAATTGTGCACAACAGTCAGACCACAGAGTGTGTAATTGATCCCCAAAAGTACTAATGTTAAATAAGAATTCCTGGACTTGTATTTAGGTATAGAGACACACTGAGTACAGTAAAAATGGATTGAGTATTGTGTATACAAATTCAAAGAATGCACAAAAGTACCATTATCTAGATGTTAAGAGCACTATCAGACATCAGACTAACCTGGGTATACCTTCCAGTTCTGCCATCTACCAGCTGTGCAACCCAGGAAAGTTATTTAACCTTTTTGAAATTCCATTTCCTGTCTGCAAAATGAGGATAATAGAAACACTTTTTCAAATGTTTGTTCTGAGAATTAAATAAGATAATTTTTTTTAAGTGCTCATAAATAGTGTTTGGCTGTGTGTGTTCTTTCAATAAATAAAAATAAAATAAAGAAAAGGTCTTCATATTCAACTTATCCATTCATGGCTATATACACCACTTGGAATCTGAGTACTCACAACAAATGTAATTAAAAAAATAAAAAGATATTTTGTGCTAGAGCCCTAGCTTTAATAAAATGGAAAATGACCACTAAGTATCAGTATTTCACATTGCTTCTTACATGATCAGTTGAACATCAGGAGCCACCTAGGAAGAAAGGTGAAGTTGCTACCTTTACTGAGAGCCAGAGGATGATGAAGTTTAATGTGTCATTTGCATTTTCCAAAGTAATAGATCATTTAAAATAAAAAAAAATGATAAGTGATAATATTGTAGTTAAATATTCCTGGTTAGACCTGGTATGAATTTTGAGGAAGTAAATTTCATAAATAATGATGGAGATGAGAGGCTATCAATTCACTCATTCACAGTGGTGAAATTAATGTAGATTAAAAATGTTCTTACAAAGAACAGTAGTAAATTCAGGAACTTTCCCCCAAATTTCCAGTTTCCAAGACTTCTAAGGTTATCAGGATGTGAACATAGATAATTCTGAATCCAAGAAATTGGTAATCTAGGAAAAATTATACATGTTATGACTGAATCACATAGAAGAAAATAACTGGCATTGTAAAATGTAAATCATATTATTGATTAACCAGTTAGCCTAAACCTGGCACTGATCAGCCAGTCTAATTTTTGGGTCATAAATAAAAGGAATTCATGTATTCTTCACTACAAATAATATTTCTCTTCCTGGAAAGCTAAAAGGATAAACAGGTCAACTATTTTATCAATAGACTAACAGACATGGTGGCTATATTGCTATCACATCCAGATTACACATTTGTTTATTCTACTTGACACAGGCTCTTAATCTTCCAATTGTCATCTTCTTTCCTTTGGGTGGCTGTCCATGTGTTAGAGTTTGTCAGCAGAATTAAACATACACTACTTTTTTCAGGAACTTGATCATCGTGTTAAAATTCTGTTGCTCAGAGTTACATGTGAGGGAAAATCAATGTTACATCTGGATGCAAAATAGCTAACATTCTTAGATTTGTTTAGGGTATTGATGATTGAGAGGAGGTAATAGTCTTCATGGATACTGATTTATCTGAGTAGACATTCCATCAAGGTTGCTGTTTGAAGAGAGCTGAGGAAGTTGTATTTGGCGTCAGAACATCCTCCTACACAGACTGTAATGAGACAACCACCAATCTGATGGTGCTTAGTCCTCTAGTAATTCCTTCTTTGACAGCCTAACCTCTGTTCATCTTAAGTAGGGGTACTCTTTACTTTCCTCCTCTTCTAAGGCTCTTCTGTCAGAAGTGAGGTATTTACTATTCATTATTCACTTACTACAAAGACGTAAGAGGATTAAAGGGATCATTGGTTCAAATGAGATTTATCTTAGGAAGTCAGATATATAAGTAATAGAAAAATATAAATGTATAAAATATACACACACACTACACATTATATAGTGTATGTTTTTATGTCAATACATGTATGAATCCAGATTGTGTTCATTAGTGTATACAAAACTAATCTGTTAAAGTAGACATTCCATACAAAAACACAATTAATGTGATTCTCACTTCTCTTTCCTGTGAAGTATAATTGCAATATATTTTTGTGGAATTCCTGAATTCTATTCACAAATTACTGAAGAAACTGCAGCAAGACACTCTCAATTACCAGTTCTATTTAGCTGGGTTGTTTGATAAGTTGTCAATCATTGGATCAGTCCTATCTATCTAAACGGTTTAGGCATTGAAGTAAATAATATTATATAGAGTTTTAAATTTTATTTCATGAACTATGTGTGCTGGATTGCAGTACTGTCAAAATATTTGCTTTTCCTTTCATAGTGCACCTCCCAATGGGAGAATTATATTTACCACTTCAGAAGTATCAGGATTAGACATATTATTAGCTTTGTCCATGAGTGTGTGGGCAAGTGTCATGTGAATCATCCAACCACAATCCTTGAAAGTCATTACATAGTATCACCATGTCTTTTTCCCTCAGTTGTGAACTTGGCAATGGCCCAGATATGAGACACTTTATCAGCCTAGCTCTGGAGGAAAGTGGATAATAAACAGAGATTTAGCAGAAGTAAATATCTGTTATTGTATAAATCACCAAGTTTTGGGGCTCTATGATTTTTGCATTACAGCATAACTTAGCCTAAAATTTATAGAGAAATATTTCCTAAAATAGTGTAATAAATATGTAATATAGTTGCTTTTGTTAGGCAAGTACACTGGCATTAAAGATACAGCAAAAACAATAATCCTGTGTTAATCTTCATGTCATGTAGTTTAGTAACACAAATTACTATTAGACATAAAATTAATAACTAATATTTAGAGCTTTGGCCTTCCATATGATGCTGAAAGTGTAAATTGGTATAACCTTTCCATAGGGTAACTTTCAATATATGTTAAAATTATTAAAATTCTTATAATCTTTGATACAGCAACCCTACTTAAAAGGAAAAAATAAAAAATGCACAAACCTTATGCAGAAAATGTTATTTTTTATGAAAATAAAAAAGATTAAAACAGTCTAATGCTCAAAAGTAGAATATTGGTAAAATAAATCACCACTCATAAAGTGAAATATTACATAGACATTAAAATAATATTGGAAAAATCATTAATGGCAGCAATGTTTTAGATAAAGAGCAAAAGCAGAATAGGATTGTAAATAATGCCTGGCATCAATTCTTTTAAAGTATAAACATGTACACAGAGACTAGGAGGAAATGAATCAACATTTTTGTCAGTGGTTATTAGTACATAACATAAACTTTGAAAATTAACATATTACTCTTAGAAATAGAAAATTTTTATGAATTTAATTAAAATAAAAAGCTAACAAAAAGAGAATGAGGCAAGACTCTGTTTTTTGCATATACATAAAATCCCAAAATGTGTTGTCAGTGGGGATAGCGCTTTCTTTGGCTTTTTGTGCTCAATATGTCTGCATTTGTAAACGGAGTGTTAGGTGCTATTACAGTACCCTCATCCTGACGTGATATTTTAATTCCATTTTTCTGCTTTAGAAATTGGATTAGTGGTGTTTTTAAATCAAGAAATCCCAAATCTATAAAGCTATAATAAATGTGAGTTTCTTAACCATATTCTCACTGTCTCTTTTTGTAACTAATGTAGAGCTAGGGAACTCTTGGTAATTAAATATTATTTAATCATTAATTTCAACTAGGACTGCTGATAATTATGTCCTGATACGATTTTCTCTAAGATATCTCACAGGGCATTGATAAACAGCTGAGAAGAAAAAAAATCAGGGGATTAACAGTAATTACAGCAAAGTGGTTTGCTATTAAATTAATTGAATAAAAAGTAATTGGATTATGTATGATCTCCAACAGCCACGACAGTTTAAACTTTAATTAAATTGTCATAGTCCTCATTCAAAAATGCATGTCTGAGCATAAACTATTTTATTTTTTTTAAAACAACAAAAATTGCCGAATACTAATCAGGGAAGCCTACACCGACAACATCAAGGTGAAAGCTCCATCAGACTGATTACCAACCAGTTTCCCACAGACTACAATTGTTGGAATAAAAGTGCTGAGCTCTAGTAATCACTTGCAGGCTTTTCAAACATTCTTACTTGATAGAAAGTCAATTAACATAGACTAAGAACACTTATTCTTAAACGGGTAGCCAGGTCATGTATATTAGAGAAAACCTAGGTTTTTAATTTTGCTGGGAAAAGTTTAGAGCCAGAATTCCCCAGCTAAGTTTTAAATGATAGCTTATCAAGCATTTCTATATTTACTATGATGGACATTTAAAAAATGTAATTTTTCATGCCCACCTCACTCTATTAGTGTTGTAAAAAGAAAAATAATAATAATAAATAAAATATTACATATAAGACAGTGTATATAGACATTTACACGCACACACGTAAGTTCATATGCATCTACATACAGACAGACATATACACATAAATATACATATATCATCTGAGACGTCTGTTAAGCAGCTCAGGCAGACACTTGTAGGCTGTAAGGTAGATTGCTAAAGCTTTCTCTGGGGGAAAGACAAACAGTTACCTTTTGCTTTTGATATTCTAGTTCTGCCCTACACAAAGCTAAGAAAAACATAAAATTGCCTCATTAAAACACACAAATTTTTGCTGAGAATTTCAGTTTTGTGACTTTAACATTTTTTAATATAGTATATGAACTATGTTCAGAGAAAATTCAATTTTTATCATCTTTTTGACATATTCTTGCTAAAATGACCCTCAAGATGTATCACTTCAGTTTTTTTTTTAATTGCTACTTTTAATTTAAACCAATACTTTCTCTAGCTCTTTACGATAGATTTGGATCATTTTCCTTTTATGTAAATATATTAAATACAGATTTTTATAGTTTTAATGTTTTAGCAATAATTTCTTTTGTCTATTTTAGGAAAATTTAGTTTTTATTTTAAAATGAGGACGAGCAAAATTAAGGAACTACATTTTTATTTCTTGTGCCATTTTATGCTATGTATGGTTTCTTTGTTATTTTATTTATTTCTCCCAGTAATATTATGAGAAAGTGATTTCCTTTTATAAAGTGGGTAACTGCAGTTCAGAAGGGTTCAGTACTTTGTTTAAGGTCACACAGTCAGTAGATGCTAGACCAGGGAGTACATCCCAAAGCCCTGCTTATCACACTATCCATAAAAGACATGAGGTTGCCCTAAGCCTAACATGGGCTGGGGAGGGAATGGAGGACAGAAGATAGAAATCTTCTTTTCTTTAATTAGTTCCCCACAGGCAGTTCTTCTACGTCAAAGCAAATCCACTGGATTGACCCTTAACACACTCCTTGATCCTAAACTTAATTTGGAAAGATTGACAGTTCTAGGTTTAAAATTAACTTGTCACATTACTTAAGATATCTGGCAGTAACATAAAAGCCACTAGCTAAAAATAATACTAACCCTAAAGGCAATTTATATAAATTTTTAAAATAATGTTCTCAAATGCACAAAGATTTTTAGACAAAATAACAAAGATGTCAAATGGTATATAATTTTGTGCAGGTTGAGAGTAAATAAAGTTTATACTGGCAACTATTAAGGCATTATTCAGTATTTAGGAAAAAATATCATAAAGCTGTTACATAATATCATTACTCTCAAGTAAATATAAATCACATCCATAAGCAGTTTTATAAATTCACTAAATTTTTCATTATTAATAATAAATTTACTATTTTATTCTCTAACTGTTTATTAACCATTGTGGGGACCAGACAATAAGCAAGGTGTCTGTAATATGGCATCTAATCTTGAGGAGCTCACAATGTAGATGGAAAAGGATGCGTGTCGTCAAAACTAGTGATAAATGCTCAGATGGTGGTAGAATCAGAACCTATGGAATTTAAGGCATGAAACAGATTAGCTAAACCTGAGGAAATCAGAAAAGGCTTCACTAAAGAAATTACATTTCAGATGGTTATGGATTTATAAGGAGAAGTTTGTAACATAGACAATGATTTGAGGAGTTCAGGATTTCTTTTATTTGCTAGGAAATATATTTCTAGATATATCATTATTACCTGGATAAGAGATTTCTCTTTAGCTTCCCATAATTATGATTGGCTGATGTTGGTGATACTGATGATAGTGGTGGTGATAGTAATGACTGTGATAATAATAATAATTGTGGTAACACCATACTGTGAAACATTCAAGTAATAACTTCTTAAATATAATCAAGAGCCAGCCTGAAGCACAGAGAATAATCACACTGTTAACTTTTTTTTTCAGAGATTCATAATGCTGGATCTTAAAGGAAAAATTAATTAGTTCTATTTGTATGTATTTAAAGTCTTTCAATGAAAAGTAATTCTTTCAATTTAAAAATAGCATCCTTTTATAAACAGCATCAAATTTCAAAAGAGATATACAAAAAGTAAAACATTTATTTTAATCCAAAAAACACAGCCTAAATTAAACTTGGAAATCAATGACATGATGGGTGTTATGGCTAGTCTACACTAATGTCTAATTGCCTGCCCTAGCTTATGTACTCTCTGAGCTTACTGGTACATTTGAGGAAAGTTCAAATTTTATTACTTCAAACAATCAATTATGGGCCTTTTAGAGATATTAAGAATGTTGAAACAGGGATGTAGAAAGTGAAGGCTATATGTGGAGAATAACATGGGCCAATTTATAATGTTTTGCTTTTTCTTTGGAGAGTGAGGCACGTACAAAAGGAGAGTATGAGTTTGTTTTGCACAAGTTCAGACACAAGATACAGAAGTACAAATATCTAAGAATTCTTAAGATCAAGCCATTCGGAAATAGAATTGACAGGTTACTGGAATAAAAATAACAATGATGAATTTGAGCCTATTCTAGAAAAGATGGAGGTAACAGACAATGAGGTTAACAAGCTGGAGTCTTTAATAAAAGTAAATAAATGCTTTGATTCTTTAACATTACCTGCATTACAATAAAATGCTAGGAGTAAATCAACACCTTTCAATAACAACTCTTAATGTAAAAGGATTAATTTCCCCACTCAAAAGACACAGACTGACTGACTGGATTAAAAAAGTGGACCCAACTGCATGCTGCCTTGAAGAGTCCCACCTCACCTGTGAAGACACACAAAGACTAAGAGTGAAAAGATGGAAAAAGATATACTATGCAAATAGAAACAAAACACAAGCTGGAGTAGCTATTCTTATATCAGGTAAAATAGACTTTAAATCAAAACCATAAAAACAGATAAAGAAGGTCACTATTTAATGATAAAAGGTTCTATCCATCAAGAAGATATAATAATCATAAATATATATGCACCCAATGTCAGAGGAGCCAGATTTATAAAGCAAACACTATTAGACCTAAAGAATGAGATACACACTAATACCGTAATAGCAGGGGACCTGAACACCCCACTGTCAATTTTGGACAGCTCATCTAGGCAAAAAATCAACAGAGAAGCACAAGATCTAAACAAATACTTTCTACCATCTGGGCTTGGCAGATATCTACAGAACATTCCATCCAACAGCCTTAGAATATTCATTTTCTCCATCTATCGGGCCTTAAAAACTAACGCCACCTTAAGTGACATTACAAGCGGTGGTGCCATTATGGGCCCACAAGGGCGTATTAACGTGACAGCCTAAGGTGGCGCTGGGAGGAAGTAGGGTGGGAGTGTCTGCAGGAACCTTGCCTTAGCCCTTATTGGCCAAATACTCGTTTCTGCGCTCTTGAACACTGTGTGATTGCAATAGCTAGGCATTGAGACGGGATGCATGCTCTCGCAAACTTTAAGCTGATTGGAGGATGTAAAAACCTCCCTTCCCCATTTGCCTTTAAAAGCAAGTGCTTGTGTGATAATAAATGGAACTGCTCAACAGAACCCCCACCGCGTCTGAGTGTTCTTTAACGGGCTGGTTGGGGCCGGCAGCTGTGCTCACCTCTCTTCACGGCTCTCTTCCTCTGTCTCCTTCCAATGAGGACCAGAGGGAAAGAGGAATCCGGGCCATCTGCTCACCCACCAGAAGGGACACTGAGGGAGAGACTGATAGCGAGGCAAGGGATGTACAGGTCGGCCAGTGGCAGACCCGACAGAGTGGTGCCTTGTGTGAGGAATTTTTTTAAACTCGTGGGTGAAAGGCGAGCAAGTGAGGCCCCCAGCTGCTCGGTCCTGAAAGAAGGTCAATGAAGGGTGATCAAGTCGCTGTGAAGTAATCCGCCTGCATGTCAGGGTGATTACCATAACAGGGGGAAGTCCCTGCACTTCTCTGCCCTGTTGCTTTCCTTTGTCCCTTCCTCACAGGGCAACATGGGAGGTATGTGTGGGAAGAGTGATGAGACAGCCTGCAAGGCTCTAAAGTACATGTTGATAAGCAGAGGCCTAGAAATATCTGACTCCACGGCCACCAATGCCTGGCGTCATGTGGTGTAGGTAGCCCCTTGGGCACCTTCGTCCAACTTGTTCTCGTATGAGACTTGGGACCGGGTTCAGACCCTGGCCAGAAAGAATGAGATTAGTCATGGGCTAGACAACCCCTTAGGGTTCTACCCAACCATCTCTGCCCTAAAGCTTTGCTTCCATCCCGAGCATCAGGAAGGGGCAGAAAGGGATTGGGTGCAGTTCGATGAGGAGAGAAAAAAGGAAACAAAGCTGCCAATGCAAGGCCCTGAGCCACTGAGTGATACCTATGCCCTTACCCTGTACCCTCCTCTCCCGGCATACTCACCCCGCCAAAGTTTAGCCAAAGGAGAGAAAGCGGCACCTGAAGAAGTGGAGGAGGCTAGCCCACCTTTAAAACTGACGCCGGCAGAGCCAGAGGCTTTTCCTGTTATGGCTCGCTGGGAACCCCAAGCCGTCCACAGCTTGCGGGGGTAAGCAGCCCCTCAGGCCTATCCGGTCAACATTGTCCCTGGTGGAAATAGGACAGCCACTTGGTACCCTTGGGAAGCTCATGACCTTAAAGAGCTGAAAAAGGCTGTCACAGAGGATGGGACCAATTCCCCATGGGCAGAAACCATCCTCCAGGGCTTAGTGCACCAACCTTTCACAACCCAAGATTGGAAAATGCTCTGTAAGGCTGTCCTCCCCCCAAACTTGTTTATCAAATTCTGCGCCTTCTTTAAAGAAGAGTGCTATGTGCAGGCAGAGATAAATCAAGCAGTAACGTTGCCCAATGCCACTCTGCTAGGTGTAAATGCTAGCCAATGTGTACGTAACCACAATAAAACCAACCCCAGACTCACCTTCCCACGGGTCCTTGGCAAAGGTTCCTGCATAGGTGTTAACAAAAACTTTTGAAGCACTGTGGCAAATCTCACCACCCCCAAAACCCGAAATAAGCAGACCCGAAACAAGCGGGCCGCAGGGGCAGCTGAGGTGGCCATCAGCTCCCTCTTGGGAGTTATTGGAGTGGGTACCGGGACTGCCAGAATAGCCTTGGCACATCAACAGGTAGCTTCCCTTAGGGAGGCAGTGGATATAGATCTTGGCCATTTGGAGGTGTCTTTATCACATTTAAAAAAATAATTGCTAACATCACGCTCTGAAGTTGTTTTACAGAATCGACGTGGACTAGACCTGTTGTTCGTACAGCAAGGAGGATTATGCGCTGCCCTCAAAGAAAAGTGCTGCTTCTATGCCGACCATTCTGGAGTGGTCAAAGATTCCCTAGCTAAGCTTAGAGAAGGGCTAGAAAAGCATAAAAAAAGAGCAAGAAGCCAACAGTAACTGGTTCCAAAGCTGGTTTTCAAGTTCCCCATGGCTCACCACCTTGCTGTCCTCCCTGGTGGGCCCCCTAGCCATTTTCCTTGTCTTAATCATCTTGGGGCCTTACGCCATTCACCAGGATGTGTCCCTTATGAGGTGCAACACCACTTCTTTCGTAATGCTCACCCAGGTGGTAGAGGAGGTGGCCCATAATGAAAGCCCTGACAGCCTCTGGGTCAATATGGCCCTTTAAAAAATCAACGCCAATCTGTAAGCCTCCGTAACACCCCCGCTTGGCTGGATAGTCAATGACGGGTAAGATTTCCAGAGGGAAACAACCTAAGACAGGCACAGCCACCAGAGGGAATGGAGGCGAGGCTGGGAGGTTAGCCACCTCCAGCTGCCTTATTAGAACAAAAAGGGGGAGATGTCGGGCCTTAAAAACTAATGCCACCTTAAGTGACATTACAAGCAGCACCATTATGGGCCCACAAGGGTGTATTAATTTGGCAGCCTAAGACAGCACCAGGAGGAAGTAGGGTGGGAGTGTCTACAGAAACCTTGCCTTAGCCCTTATTGGCCAAATACGCGCTTCCTTGCTCGTGAACATTGCATGACTGCAATAGCTAGGCACTGAGACAGGATGCATGCTCTCATAACCTTTAAGCTGATTGGAGGATGTAAAAACCTCCCTTCCCAATTTGCCTTTAAAAGCAAGTGCTTGGGCACTTGGAATAATTGATATTAGAAAAGGTAGGCTAACATTTCATTGCTCTATTTGTTTATAATTTAATATAGATAGAAGAAGATATCTGAAACTTTGTCCAGGCTGGACAGAAGGCTTCAGCTGCTTTTTCATCTGTAGGCTTAGTTATCACCATAAAGCTGGAAGATGTAAAAAACTCCCCTACTTTCAAATCCTTTGAAGAAAAGGTTGAAAACTTAAAAGGAAAGGATTGAGCGGAAATAAAAGGAGTAAAAGCAGTGGCAGCAGCAGAAGCAGTGCCAGCGGTAGTGGCAGCAGCAGCAGCAGCGGTGGAGCCGGCGGCAGTGGCAGTGGCAGCAGCGGCGTAAGCGGCACCGGCGGTAGCGGCAGCAGTGGCAGGAGTGGGGGAAGCGGCGGCAGCGGAGCCGGTGGCAGCGGAGTTGGGAGCAGTGGTGCCGGCAGCAGCGGCGTGAGCGGCGGCGGCAGCAGCAGCGGGGGAAGCGGCAGCGGCAGGAGCGACACCATGCGGTATCGCCCCATCACCCAGCAGCCTGGCAGAGTCCAAGCTGACCAGAGAGGTGGCTCCCCAGAGAGGCCCAAGACCTGAGGCAACCACACATGCAACACACTAGTGGCCAACTGAGTAGCCACTGAGGTAGCCACACCAAATTGGCAACCACAGCAACATCTTAGTCAGTCAATAGTGTCAAACCTGTGGACTGTGATACCCCCTGCCACAATGAATAAACATGAAAGAAAAGATACCAGAAATAAGTAAAATCGAGAAAGTACTCCACCCAAAGATAATAAATCTCAAGCTCTATATCCTATAGAACAAGAAGGCTTTGAAATGACTGACAAGGAATTTTGAGTGATAATTCTAAGGAAACTGAATGAGATACAAGAAAACTCAGCTAGACGTCATGATGAAACGAGGAAAAGTATACAGGACCTGAAAGAGTAAATGTACAAGGAAATCAATGTCCTGAAAAAAAATGTAGCAGAACTTGCTGAACTGAAGACGTTATTCAGCGAAATAAAAAACACAACGGAGAGTTTAACCAGCAGGCTTGTCGAAGTTGAAGAGAGAACCTCTGAACTTGAAGATGGGCTGTTTGAAATAACACAAGCAGACAAAAAGAAAGAAAAAAGAATCAAGGACATGGAAGAAAATCTGAGAGAGATATCAGACAACCATAAGCGATCAAATGTCCGAGTCATGGGTATTCCAGAAGGGGAGGAAAATGGAGATTCCATTGAAAACATATTCAACAAAATAGTGGCAGAAAACTTCCCAGGTATAGGAAAAATCACAGATCTTCAGATCCAGGAAGCTCAACGATCTCCAAATGTATTCAACCCAAAAAGGCCTTCTCCAAGACATGTCATAGTCAAATTGGCAAAACTCAGAGATAAAGAGAGAATCTTAAAAGCTGCAAGAGAGAAGCGTCAAATCACCTATAAGGGAGCCACAATCAGGTTAACATCAGACTTTTCATCACAAACCCTAAAAGCTAGAAAGGAATGGGATGATATATTCAAAATACTAAAAGACAAAGATTGCCAGCCAAGAATACTCTACCCTGCAAGGCTATCCTTCCGAAATGAAGGGCAAATATTATATTTCTTAGACAAACAAAAACTGCGGGAGTTCACCACCACACGACCACCCTTACAAGAAATTCTCAAGGGAGTACTGGGTTTGGTTCCAGAAAAATAACTACCACTGCCATAAAAACCCAAGAAAAAACTAAACCCACTAGTATAATAAAAATGGCATTCATGAAGAGAAAACAAACAGACAAAAAGCCTATCTACAACCTAAGGAACCAACAAACACAGAAAACAAACAGTAAATCAGAAAGCAAGGAACAAAAGACTCCTAAGACAACCAAACAAGAATCAATAAAATGCTAGGAATAAATCAACAGTTTTCAATAACAACTCTTAATGTAAAAGGCTTAAATTCCCCGATCAAGAGACACAGATTGGCTGACTGGATTAAAAAGGAGGACCCAACTATATGCTGCCTTCAAGAGACCCACCTCAACCATAAAGACTCACATAGACTAAGAGGGAAAGGATGGAAAAAGATTTACCATGCAAACAGAAAAGAAAAACGAGCTGGAGTATCTAGTATTACATCTGACAAAGTAGACTTTCAACTAAAAACCATAAAAAGAGACAATGAGGGACACTACTTAATGATAAAAGGACTGATCCATCAAGAAGATATACAATCATAAATATGTACGCACCCAATGTTGGAGCAGCCAGATTTATAAAACAAACTCTATTAGACCTAAAGAAGGAAATAGACACTAATACCATAATAGCAGGGGAACTGGACACCCCACTGTCAATATTGGACAGATCATCTAGGCAAAAAATCAGCAGGAAACACAAGATCTAAACAATACTCTAGACAAATTGGACATTGCAGATATCTACAGAACATTCCATCCAACAACCTTAGAATATTCATTCTTCTCATCAGCACATGGATCATTCTCCAGGATAGATCACATATTAAGTCACAAATCAAGTCTCAACAAATTCAAAAAAATTGGAATTATCCCATGTATTTTCTCAGACCATAATGGATTAAAACTAGAAATCAATAACAAACGAAATTCTGGAAACTATACAAACACATGGAAATTAAACAGCATTCTACTTAATGACATATGGGTCCAAGAAGAAATCAAGCAGGAAATCAAAAAATTTATTGAAACTAATGAAAATAATGATACATCATGCCAAAACCTGTGGGATACTGCAAAAGCAGTATTAAGGGGGAAATTTATCACATTAAATGCTTACTTCAGAAGAATGGAAAGATGGCAAGTGAACAACCTAACACTTCACTTTAAAGATCTAGAAAAACAAGAGCAATCCAAACCTAAAGTTAGCAGACGGAAAGAAATCATTAAGATCAGAGCAGAAATTAATGAAATTAAAACCCAAAAAACAATACAAAAGATCAATGAATCAAAAAGTTGGTTTTTTGAAAAGATAAATAAAATTTACAAACCATTAGCAAGCTTAACTAAAAAAAGGAGAAGATCCAAATAACAAAAATTAGAAATGAAAAAGGTGATATTACAACTGATACATCTGAAATACAAGGAATTATTTGAGAGGGCTATAAACAAATTTATGAGAACAAATTTGAAAATCTGGAGGAAATGGATAAATTTCTGGACACACAACCTACCAAAACTGAGCCAAGAAGATGAAGAAAATCTGAACAGACCAATAACAATAAAGGAGATTGAAGCTGTTATCAGAAAGCTCCCAACAAAGAAAAGCCCAGGACCAGATGGAGTCACAGCAGAATTTCACCAAACATTCAAAGAGGAATTGACACCAATTCTTTACAAACTATTCCAAAAGATTGAAACAGACGCAAATCTCCCAAACTCATTCTATGAAGCAAACATCACCCTGATACCAAAACCAGGTAAAGATATAACCAAAAAAGAAAACTACAGGCCAATATCCTTGATGAATATAGATGCAAAAATCCTCAATAAAATACTAGCAAATATAATACAGCAACACATACACAAAATTATTCACCACGATCAAGTAGGGTTCATCCCAGGGATGCAAGGTTGGTTCAACATACGCAAATCAATAAATGTGATACACCATATTAATAAGCTCAAACACAAGGACCATATGATCATCTCTGTAGATGATGAAAAAGCATTTGATAAAATTCAACACTCATTCATGACAAAGACCCTCTATAAGTTAGGTATAGATGGAAAGTATCTCAATATAATCAAAGCCATATATGATAAACCGACTGCCAATATCATCCTGAATGGGGAAAAGCTGAAAGATTTTCCTTTAAGAACAGGAACTAGACAAGGAT
The DNA here is from genome assembly GCF_027409185.1 of Cynocephalus volans. Taxonomy (NCBI): domain Eukaryota; kingdom Metazoa; phylum Chordata; class Mammalia; order Dermoptera; family Cynocephalidae; genus Cynocephalus; species Cynocephalus volans. The sequence continues at coordinate 59,417,858 of NC_084471.1, read as the reverse complement.
GCCCACTCTCACCACTCCTATTCAACATGGAGTTGGAAGTACTAGCCAGAGCAATCAGAGAAGAGAAGGAAATAAAGGGCATCCAGATTGGAAAAGATGAAGTCAAACTGTCCCTGTTTGCAGATGACATGATCTTATATATCAAACAGCCTAAAGCCTCTACAACAAAACTCTTGGAGGTGATAAATGATTTCAGCACAGTAGCAGGATACAAAATCAACACACAATAATCAGTAGCATTTCTATTCTCTGATAGTGAACATGCAGAAAGAGAAATCAAGAAAGCCTGCCCATTTACAATAGCCACCAAAAAAATAAAATACTTAGGAATTGAGTTAACCAAGGAGGTGAAAAATCTCTATAATGAGAACTACAAACCACTGCTGAGAGAAATTAGAGAGGATACAAGAAGATGGAAAGATATCCCCTGCTCTTGGATTGGAAGAATCAACATAGTGAAAATGTCCATACTACCCAAAGTGATATACAAATTCAATGCAATCCCCATCAAAATTCCAAAGACATTTTTCTCAGAAATGGAAAGAACTATCCAGACATTTATATGTAATAACAAAAGACCACGCATAGCCAAAGCAAGGCTGAGCAAAAAAAAATAAAGCTGGACGCATAACACTACCTGACTTTAAACTATATTACTAAGTTATAATAACCAAAACAATACGGTATTGGCATAAAAACAGACACACTGATCAATGGAATAGAATAGAGAATCCAGAAATCAACCCACACACCTACAGCCATCTGATCTTTGACAAACACACCAAGTCTATTCACTGGGGAAGAGACTGCCTCTTCAGCAAATGGTGCTGGGAGAACTGGATATCAATATGCAGGAGAATGAAACTAGATCCATACCTTTCACCATACACTAAACTCAACTCAAAATGGATTAAAGAATTAAATATACACCCTGAAACAATAAAACTTCTTAAAGAAAACATAGGAGAGACACTTCAGGAAATAGGACTGGACACAGACTTCATGAATACGACCCCAAAAGCACGGGCAACCAAAGGAAAAATAAGCAAATGGGATTATATCAAACTAAAGAGCTTCTGCACAGCAAAAGAAACAATTAACAGAGTTAAAGACAACCAACAGAGTGGGAGAAAATATTTGCAAAATATACATCTGACAAAGGATTAATATCCAGAATATATAAGGAACTAAACAGCGTTACAAGAAAAAAACAAGCAACCCAATTAAAAAATGGGCAAAAGAGCTAAGTAGGCATTTCTCTAAGGAAGATATACAAATGGCCAACAGACATATGAAAAAATGCTCAACATCACTCAGCATCCGGGAAATGCAAATCAATACTACACTGAGATACCATCTCACTCCAGTTAGGATGGCTAAAATCCAAAAGACTGAACAATAAATGCTGGTGAGGTTGTGGAGAAAAAGGAACTCTCATACATTGTTGGTGGGACTGCAAAATGGTGCAGCCTCTATGGAAAATGGTATGGAGGTTCCTCAAACAATTGCAGATAGATCTACCATACGACCCAGCTATCCCACTGCTGGGAATATACCCAGAGGAATGGAAATCATCAAGTCGAAGGTATACCTGTTCCCCAATGTTCATCGCAGCACTCTTTACAATAGCCAAGAGTTGGAACCAGCCCAAATGTCCATCATCAGATGAGTGGATATGGAAAATGTGGTACATCTACACAATGGAATACTACTCAGCTATAAAAACGAATGAAATACTGCCATTTGCAACAACATGGATGGACCTTGAGAGAATTATATTAAGTGAAACAAGTCAGGCACAGAAAGAGAAATACCACATGTTCTCACTTCTTGGTGGGAGCTAAAAATAAATAAATAAATTCACACACACACACACACACACACACACACACACACACACACACACACACAAAACCGGGGGTGGGGGGGGGGAGAAGACATAACAACTACAATTCCTTGAAGTTGATACGACAAACAAACAGAAAGAACATTGTTGGGTAGGAGGGGGGAGAGGGAGGAGGGAGGGGCGTTTCGGTAAAGGGCCACGATAATCAACCACATTGTATATCGACAATATAAAATTAAGAAAAAATAATAATAATAATAATAAATGTTTGGTCAATTGGGAAAAAAATAAAGAAAGAAAAAATAAAAAAATAAAATAAAAGCAAGTCCTTGTGTGATAATAAATGGTACTGCTCAACAGAACCCCCCTCTCCCCCCCGCATCTGAGTGTCCTTTAACGGGCTGGTTGGGTCCCGCGGCTGTGCTTACCTCTCTTCACGGCTCTCTTCCCCCGTCTCCTCTCAACGGGGACCAGAGGGAAAGAGGAATCCGGGTCATCTGCTCGCCCACCAGAAGGGACACCTAAGGAGAGACTGATAATGATGCTAGGGTTGTTCAGGGCAGCTGGTGGCTGACCCAACATTCATCAGCACATGGAACATTCTCCAGGATATACTGCGTGTTAGGTCACAAATCAAGTCTCAACAAATTCAAAAATATTGGAATTATTCCATGTATTTTTTCAGATCACAATGGATTAAAATAGAAACCAATAGCAAGTGAAACTCTGGAAACTATACATACACATGGAATTTAAACAACATTTCACTTAATGATATAGGGGTCCAAGAAGAAAAGAATTAAACAGGAAATCAAAAGAGTTTTTGAAGCTAATGAAAATAATGACACATCATACCAAAACCTGTGGGATTCTGCAAAAGCAGTACTAAGGGGGAAATTTATCACATTAAATGCTTACATCAGAAGAATGGAAACAACATAACACTTTACCTTAAAGAACTAGAAAAAACAAGAACAGTCCAAACCCAAAGTTAGCAGACAGAAAGAAATAATTAAGATCAGAGTAAAACTTAATGAAATAGAAACCCAAAAAATGATACAGAAGATCAATGAGAGAAAAAGTTGGTTTTTTGCAAAGATAAAATTGACAAACCATTAGCAAGGCTAACTAAGAAGAGAGAAGACCCAAATAACAAAAATTAGGAATGAAAAAGGTGATATTATAACTGATACCTCAGAAATACAAGGAATCATTAAAGACTACTATAAACAACTATATGCCACCAAATTCAAATATCTGGAGGAAATGCATACATTTCTGGGCACACACAAACTAACTTCTATAATATATGACCATATGCCTTGGGATTCTTAAACATTACCATCGTGCTATGTAGTGGTATGTTTGGTAGTTCATGTTTTAGGTTGCCATACATGTGTTTTTGGTTAAGTGTCTATTCAAACATGGTGCCCATTTTTTAATTGGTTAATCTCTTATTGAGTGTTGACAGTTCTTTATACACTCTAGATACAAGACTTCTATCACGTATGTGACTTGCAAGTATTTTCTCAGTCTGTGGCTTGGCTTTTCACTTTCTTAACAGTCTTTTGAAGAGCTAAAGATTTTTAATTTGATGGAGCTTAATTTACAGTATTTTTCTTTTGTGAATTGTGCATTTGTTGTTGAATATAATAAAAAAAACTGCTTAACTCAATTTCATAAAAATTACATTATTTTTCTTTTAGAATTTTATAGATTAAGGTTTTACATTTATGACAAATTTTGAATCAATTTTTGCATATGGTAAGGTATGGGTCAAAGTTCAGGGTTTTTGTTTGTTTATATTTTGCTTTTTTGCTCTAGGTGTTTGATGCTATAAATTTCCCTCTGTGTACCACAATTGTTACCCACAAAATTTATTATGATGTGCCTTCATTTTTATTCAGTTCTAAATGCTTTCTAAAGTCCCTTTTAACCTCTTCTTTGAACTATGGGTTAGTAGAATTGCTATTTAATATTTATAGTTTGGGGAGTTTTCCAGATATCATTCTGTTACTGACTTCTATCTCAGTTCCTTGTTTGGAGAACACACTTTGCATTACTTGAGACCTTTTAAATCTATTGTTTTCTTTATTTAGTGGACCAGAATATAGGCTATCTTGGTAAATGATCCAAATACATGTAAACACATATTCTGTTGTTGAATGGAGTATTGCATAAATGTCATTTAGGTCAACATGTTTTGTTCAACTATTGTTCAAGTCCATGTCCTTGCTGATATTTGGTATAATTGTTCTAGCAACTATTGTAAGGTGGGTGTTCAAATATACAACTGTATTTATGAATTTGTCTATGGCTCCTGAAAGCTCTGAGTTTTGGCCTCATATATTTTAAAACTATCATTATTAGCTGTAGGAACATTTAAGATTGTTTTGACTCTTAATGAGTTGACCATTTTATCAATGCAAAGTTACCCATTTTATTTCATATAGATTACATTCAGTTCAAAATACTTAGTTCATATATGTGTGAATGAGAATATACGACATATATATGAAATAAAGTAAATTTCAGAACAGTGTATTTGCGTGTATGTGTTTGTGTGTGCATGCTTGTGCACACATGTGACTTAGTCCATTTGGGCTGTTGTAGCAAAAATGCTATAAACTTGGTGGTATGAACAACAGAAGTTTATCTTGCCTCCCCAGAGGCAGCTCTCTGGGGCTTCTTCTATAGGGGTGATAATCCCATTCATGAAGGTGGAGCCCTTATGGCCTAATTACCAGAAGGCCCCACCTACTAATACTATTACATTGGGGATTAGATTTCAACACATGATTTCAGGGGGACACAAGTATTCAGAGCATAGATAGCAATATGTGTATATATACTTTGCTCTGAGATTTACTTTGATATTAATGATGCCAGTTTAGCTTTTAAGTGTTTAAATTTGTGTTAGTTCCTTAGAAAGTCCATAAGGAAGTACAATAAATTGGTAGCTTTAAAAAATCAGAAATTTTTTCTCTTGCTGAAAGCAAAGAGCCTGAAATCAGAGTGTTGAAAGGGCCATGCTTCCTCTGAAGCCTATAGAAAGTGTCCTTTCTTGCTTTTTTCAGCTTCTGGCAGCCCCAGGCATTCCTTTGTTTGCAGCAGCAGCATAACTCCGCCATGTTCACTTGGCGTTCTCCCCATGTGTCTGTGTGCCTTTTCCTCTTTTTATAAGTACACCAATCATATTGTTTTAACAGCCTCCCTATCACAGTCTAATCTTGTCTTAATTTAATTGCATCTGCAATGACCCTATTTCCAAATTAGGTCACATTCTGAAATTCACCTCATAACAACGTGGTATATTGTTTTCCATCTTTTACCTTCCTTGTCCTTATATGTACAGTGGATTTCTTGTAGGCAGTGTTTGTGTGTGTAGTAAGAGACATATGTTGGCTATAAGATTAGCGATAGCCATAAGGCCCACTCAAGTGTCTCACAGGGCCTACACTATATCTCACTTAGCAGTATGATGCAACCCAGCCTGGGAAAATAAAACCATGACCAGGGGATTACTGGGTCTCTATGACAAAAGGGCCTAAAATCTCTGGTTGTTCTAGAGATAAGGCCATCTCAGCACAGATGCAATTTACATAACCTTAAAACAAAACTTACCCTTATAAAAATAGCTTAAACTCCCTTTTTGAAAGAATATCTGATAACTGGCCTGGGCTGAACACACATGAAATAAAGGGGAAATGGGTCAGATACAGTCAGGGGTCAGATGACCCACTGATAGGGGAGGGTTTCTGTCAGAGGACCATTCTCAGAATTTATTACACATGTGTTCAGAAACTATCCCTGTTTGCAGATGACATGATCTTATATATAGAAAAACCTATAGACTCTACTAAAAAACTCTTAGAGCTGATCAATAATTTCAGTAATGTTGCTGCAGCGTACAAAATTAACACCCTCAAATCAGTAGCATTCTTATACTCCAGTAACAAACTAGCAGAAAAAGAAAGCGAGCCCATTACAATAGTCACCAAGAAAATATGATACCTGGGAACAATTTAACCAAGGAGGCAAAAGATCTCTGCAATGAGAACTACAAATCACTACTGAAAGAAATTACAGAAGAAAGAAAAAGATGGAAGGACATGCCATGTTCTTGGATGTGAAGAATTAACATTGTGAAAATGTTTATTCTATCCAAAACAATCTACAGATTCAATGCAATCCCCATCAAAATACCAATGTCATTCTTCACAGAAATAGAAAAAAGCAATCCTAACATTCATATGGAACTAGAAAAGACCCCAAATAGCCAAAGCAATTCTGAGCAAAAAAAATAAAGCTGGAGGCATAACACTACCTGATTTCAAATTATATTACAAAGCAACTGTAACCAAAACAGCATGGTATTGGCATAAAAACAGACAATTGGATCAATGGAACAGAATAGGAAACCTGGGAATCAACCCACATACTTACAGCCAACTGATCTTTGACAAAGATGACAAGAACATACATTGGGGAAAAGACTGCCTCTTCAATAAAAGGGGATGGGAAAATTGAACTTTTATATGCAGAAGAATGAAACTGGACCTGAACCTCTCACCATATACCAAAATCAACTTAAAATGTGTTAAAGACTTAAACTTAAATATGAGATCCAAAACCATAAAATTACTAAAGGAAAACATACGGGAAACACTCCAAGAAGTAGAACTGGGCCAAGACTTAATAAATAAGACCCCAAAATATAAGCAACAAAACAAAAAATAAACAAATGGGACTATATCTAATTAAAAAGCTTCTGCTCAGCAAAGGGAACAATCGACAGAGCAGAAAGACAACTGAGAGAATGGGATAAAATATCTGCAAACTATACATCCAACAAGGGATTAATATCCAGAATATATAAAGAACTCAAACAACTATACAGTAAAAATAATCCAGTTGAAAAATGGTCAAAGGAGATGAATAGACATTTTATGAAGGAGGACATTCAAATGGCCTTCTGGAATATGAAAAAATGCTCAACATCACTAGTCATCAGAGAAATGAAAGTCAAAACCACATTGAGATATCATCTCCCTCCAGTTAGAGTGGCCATTATTAAAAAGACAAAGAAGAACAAGTGCTGGTGAAGATGTGGGGAAAGGGGAAACCTTCTACAATCTTGGCGGGACTGTAAATTAGTACAGCCATTATGGAAAACAGTATGGAGATTCCTCAAACAACTACATATAGAACTGCCATTTGATCCAGCAATCCCACTACCGGGCATATATCCAAAGGAATAGAAATCATCATGTCAAAGGGATACCTGCACTCCCATGTTCACCACAGCTCTATTTACAATAGCCAAGATATGGAACCAACCTAACTGTCCATTGATGGTTGACTGGATAAGGAAAATGTGGTATATGCACTCAATTGAATAGTACTCAGCCATAAAAAAGAATGAAATTCTGCCATTTGCGGCAACATGGATGAGTCTGGGGAAAATTATGTTAAATGAAATAAGCCAGACAAGGAAAGAGAGATACTGCATGTTCTCACTTATAACTGGGTACTAAGAAAGAAAGGAAGAAAGAAAAAAAGCAAAACAATATATTGAGTTTTCTCAAGGGGAAAACAAACCTAAAGATACTAGAGATGAGGGGGAGAAGAGGGGAGATTTGGAGAGGGATAGGTTGGGTAAAGGGCATAAAGAAAAGTCACAATTTGTAATAATAATAATACGCTTATAATAAATTTAAAAAGCAACAATATCTATTTAGCAATTAAAAGTAATTTTATTGTATATTCATGTATGTAATTGTAAGCTAAAATAGAGAAATTTTAAGTTAGTGATGGTAATAATTTTCACAATCAGACCACAAAAATTTAAGTTACTTGATGCGGTATACAAAATATGAAAACTCAACATGTTAGGACTGGCCAATTAGCTCAGTCAGTTAGAGCACAGTATTATAACACCAGGGTCAAGGGTTTGTATCCCCGTATTGGTCAGCTGCCAAAAAAAAAAAAAAAAAAAAAAACTAAAAAAAAGTCAACATGATTTCAACAAACATTGCCCAATATAAGTGAACTATAAATAACAAAAGAAGCTCTCTAAACTGATCCCAATTAATTTACTGTTTGGATTAACCTTTCTTTATTTACTCTGTAAAGTGGACTGTTTGATTCTCATGGTCTAATGGACTTTCCTGGCTTGAAATACCTTCTGTTTTGCTTGCATTCGTTCTCCAGCTTAGGCATGTGCTTACCAAGTTTTCAATATTTACTCTCAAATATGCCTATGCCAATTATACTTATTATAGTTATGTAATTTAATTAAGAATTACATAAACAATGAAAAAGCAAAGAGTCCTGCCTGAATAAACTACTGGAGCATGAGACTCATCTATGATGCAAACTGGACTGAAGGGGAGAAGTTGCTCCTGGGGAAGCTGGTTACTAGGACCACTAGAGATCCCCGAACACAACAATATGTATATGAGTTGGGGTATGTATATGTGTAGCTTTTTATTCCCATGTGGCAATTAATCTCTGCTTTTTAATGTAGATGATTTTTTATATTTACTGTGATTATTCATACGGCTAGGTTTAAATCTAAAATATTGCTATTTATTTTCTATTTCTCTTATTTATTCTTTACTCCCTTTCACTTTTTCTACCTTCCTTTACAATGAGTTTATTTATGTTTGTATTGTATGCCTTTTTTTGTGTTTTCTTTGTGGTAAAAACAAACAAAAACATAAAATTTACTATCTTAGTCATTTTCAAGTTTGTAATAGTGTTGTGTTAACTATATGCACATCGTTGTGTGACAAATCTCTAAAACTTTTCATCTAGTGAAATTAAAACTTTATCCCCATTGAAGGACAACTTCCCATTTTCCTCTCCCACCAGCCCTTGACAAGCACCATTCTACTTTTAGCTTCTAAGAGTTTGACTACTTTATATTCCTCACATAAGTGGAATCATGCAGTATTTGTCTTCCTATGACTGGCTTATTTCACTTATCATAATGTCCTCTAGTTTAAAGTGTGTTTTGAAATATGACAGAATTTTTTTTTTTTTTTTAAGGCTGAATAATATTCCATTGTATATGTATAACACATTTTCTTTATTCATTCATCTGCCAAAGCAGTAGACATTTAGGTTGCTTTTATGTCATAGCCATTGTGAATAATGCTGCAATGAAAATAGGGGTGTAGACACCTCTTGTATCCTGATTTCAGTTCCTTTGGATAGATAGCCAGAAGTTGAACTGCTGGATCATATGGCAGTTCTATTTTTAATTCTTTTGAGTTACCTCCACACTGTTTTCCATGATGGGTACACAATCTTACATTCCCACTAACAGTGAACAGAGTTTCAGTTCTTCCACATTCCTGTCAATTTTCTGTTACTTTTTTTAATAGTAGTAATCTTAATGAGTGTGAGGTAATATCTTATTTTAGTTTTGATTTGTATTTCTCTAATGATTAGTGATGCGGAGCATCTTTTCACATGCTTGTTGGCCCTTTGTATACTTGTATCTTTTTTGGAGAAATGTCTATTCAAATCTCATGCCTGTTTTTTAACTGGGTTATTGGTTTTTTCACTGTTGATTTATAAAAGATCCCTATATATTCTTGATATTTGCCTGTTATCAGATATATGGATTGCAATTTTTTTTCCAGTTCTATAGGTCACCTTCTGATTCTGTTGATTGTTTCCTTTACTGTGCAGAAGTTTTTAAGTTTTCCCTAGGCTCATTTCGCTGTGTTTGTTGTTTTAGCTTGCTAGTGATTTGGTGTCATAGCCAAGAAATTATTGCCAACTTCAGTGTCATAAGGATTTTCCTTTATATTCTTTTCTGTATGTTTTATGGTTTCAGGTTTTACAATTAGGTCTTTAATACAATTTGAGTTAATTTTTGTATATGGTATAAGGTAAGGATCCAATTTTATTCTTTTGTGTATAGCTATTCAGTTTTCCAACATAATTTCCCCATTCCATATTCTTGACACCCTTGCCAAAGATAAGTTGACCACATAAGTGAGGATTTATTCTGTGCCATTCATCTACATACCTGTTTTTATGATAGTACCATGTTGTTTTGATTACTGTAACTTTACAATGTTCTGAAATCAGGAAATGTGAGGCCTCCAGTTTTGTTTTTCCTTCTCAAGATTGTTTTAGCTATTTGGAGTCCTTTGACATCACATATGACTTTTAGGATTTCTTTTCTATTGCTTCAAAAAATTCCATTGAGATTTTGATAGGAATTGCATTGAATGAATAGATCGCTTTAGGTAGTATGAACATTTTAACAATATAAATCTTTCCAATACATAAACACAAGATATTTTTCCATTTGTTTGTGTCTTTAATTTATTTAAGCAATGTTTTGTAATTTCTAGTGCACATCTTTGACCTCATTATTTAAGTTTGTTTCTGGCTATTCTATTCTCTTGGATGCTATCATAAATGAAATTGTTTTCTTAATTTCTTTTCAGATTGTTTATTGTTAGAGGAGAAACTCAACTGATTTTTTTGCATGTTGATTTTGCATCCTGCAACTTTATTGAATTTTATTAGTTCTGACAGTTTTCTGTGTGGTGTCTTTAGGGTTTTCAACATATAAGATAATGTCATCTTCCAAAAAAAATTTTTTTTCCTTGATGATTTGGAAGGCTTTTATTTCTTTTTTTTGAATAATTAATTGTTCTGGATAGTACTTCCAATACCTTACTGAATAGAAGTAATGAAAGTGCATCCTTGCTTTTTTATGGGTCTTAGAGAAAAAGCCTCTTTCCGTTTTTCACTATTTAATATGATGTTAGCTTCAGACTTTTCATAATTGCCCTTATTATGTTGAGGTAATTTCTAGTTTGTTGAGTGTTTTTATCATGAAAGTGTGTTGAATTCTATCAAATGCTTTTCTGTATCAATTGAGATGATCATGTGATTTTTGTCCTTCATTCTACTACTGTGGTGTATTACATTAATTGATTTTTGCATGTTAAAGCATCCTTGCATCCCATGATTAAATCCCACTTGGTTGTGGTATATAATTCTTGTAACATGTTGAATTAGGTTTCCTGCTATTTTGTGGAGAATTTTTGCATCAATATTTAACAGGGATTTTGGTGTGAAGTTTTTTAGTGTCTTTTGTATCAGGTGATACTGACATGAAATGAGTTTGGAAGTGTTTTCTCTTCTGTTTTTTGAAAGAGTTTATGAAGGATTGGTATTAACTCTTCTTTAAATGTTTGGTAGAATTTAGCAGTAAAGCAATCAGGTGCTGAACATTTTTTATTACAGATTAAATTTTTATTACAGACTAAAATTTTTTACACAATATTTGTCTGCTCAAATTTTGTATTTTCATGATTCAGTTGTGACAGGTTAAATGTTTCCAGGAATTTAGCTATTTCTTTCAACTTATCCAATTTTTTGATTTATAATTGTTCATAGTGGTCTTTTATGATTCTCTTTTATTTCTATGGCATTGGCCATAATGTCTCTTCTTTTATTTATAATCTTTTTTTATTTGCATTTTCTCTATTTTTTCTTAGTCTGTTTGCAAATTTTTGATCTTTTCAAACAATAACTCTTGGTTTATTTGATTTTTCCTATTTTTTTTTTCTATTCTCTTTTTTATTTCCTTTTGCTGTAGCCTTTATTATTTTCTTCCTTTTGCTCACTTTGGGTTTAGTTTGATGTTCGTTTTTTAGTTTATTTAGGAGTAAAGATAAATTGTCATTTTGAGATCTTTTTAAATATAGATATCTACCACTATAAACTTCTCTATTAGTACTGCTTTTGTTGCATCCCAAAAGTTTGGGTATGTTGTATTTTCATTTTCATTTGTCTCAAGTATTTTCTAATTTCCATTTCAGTTTCTTCTTTGACTAACTGGATGTTCAAGAGTGTGTCGTTTAATTTCACATATTTTTTGAACTTTTCAGTTTTAGTTTTGCTTTTTTTTGGTGGGTAGATCAATTTTATTTCATTTTTTGTTTATTGTTTTTGTTTTTTATTGAAATGTAATTGATTACACATATTTATGGGGTACAGAGTTGACTATTAGTATTTGTGTACAATATGTGATGAGCAAATCAGGACAATCAGCATATTTATCATTGCAAAACATAATCAATTTTGTGTCCATTAACCAAAGTCTCCCTAAGCCCGCTCCCCCTCCCCATTTCCCACCTCTTGTAACCACATATCTGTTCTCTCCTTCTAAAAGTTCAACATATTATTGTGATTGTTGTCTGCCTTTCTGTCTCTTTTCTCTCTCTCTTTCTCCTCTCTCTCTCTCTCTCTTTCTTTCTTAGTTCCCACTTAATGAGGACATACAGCATTTCCCTTTTGCTGTTGATTTATAGTTTATTTCATTGTGCTGGAAAATATACTCAGTATGATTTCTATCTTAAATTCATTAAGAATTGTTTTGTGAACTGACATGTGATCTATCCTAGAGAGTGTTTCATGCGTGCTGGAGAACAATGTATATTCTGCTGTTTTGGTTAAAGTATTCTGTACGTGCCTGTTAGTTCTAACTGGTCTATAGTGATTTTCAAGTCCTATTTCCTTTTAGTAAACTCTATAATTATTCCATTTATTACTGAAAGTGAAGTATTGAAATTTCCTACTACTATTGCATTAATATCTATTTCTGTCTTTAATTCTGTCAATGTTTACTTCACTTCTTTGAGTACTCTTCTGTTAGGTCTGCATGTATATTTATAATTGTTATATTTTCCTGGTGAATCAACCCTTTTATCATTATATATTCCATCCTTCTTTGCCTGTTGTGACAGTTTTTGACTTAAAATTAATTTTGTTTAATATAAATATGGAAACCCTTGCTCTCTTTTGATCACCATTTGCATGGAATATCTTCTTTCATCCTTTCACTTTCAGTCCATGTTTGTTCTTATATCTAAAGTGAGTCTTTTATAGATAGCATATAGTCATAAATATTTGGATGCCTAATATTATCCCCATAAATTGCTGAAGCTCTGTTCATTTTTCTATAAAAATTTATCTTTCCTTCTATTTTCCTGTTTTATTTTGGGTAGTGTTTATCACTATATTTTTAATATCACTACTAATTTTTTATTCTGTAGTATCTAATGTTCTGTCAGTTTTATCCAGAATCTTTTTATATCATGCATTATAGTTTTAATTTATATGAATTAAATTTGAATGATTTTTATATTTTTCATGTCTTTACATTTTTTAAATGTACTCTGGCTTCTTGAACATATACAATAAATTTATGAAACTGTTTTAATATCCTCCTCTAAAATTATATTATGTATATCATTTCTTGGTCAGTTTCAATTGATTGTTGTTTCTTCTCATCACTTGGTTTTACTTTCTAGCTGGTAGAAGTTTGCAATATTTCAGTATTTACAGTATGTGTTCACCTGTGAGCTCTAAATACTCTTCCCTCGAATTTTTTGTGTATTTTTAAAAATTTTTTGTCTGATCTCTAATATTTTCCTCACATTCATGTACTGAATATTACTCAACTGAATACTTGAGTGGAACATTTTTAAGATTTATAGATTTTTATCTCTTTACAGTTTTCTTTTCTTTGGTGATTTGTCCTGTCAAAAAAATCTTCCCTCTCTTTTGGAAGGACACTACTTCTTTCTTCCAATGTTTGATATTCAAATATCTTTGAAGAGATAATCCAGAGAAAAAGCTAATACAAGGTGTACGTAAAGATGACAGCTCCATGGACAACTGTCTCCCAACATATTTATCTACTTCTTACCATCTGGCTACCATTCTGGGCCAGGTGACCATTGTCTCTCACATGGATTACCCTAACAGCTTTGTAAATTATCTCTGCATATATCTTTCCTCATTCAATCCTTTGCACATATGTAGAATAACAAACTTTTTAAAATATGGCTTCATATTTTTTCCAAACTTTTGGTAGTCTGCAACTGTACTTAAAACACAAGTAATTACTTTACTATAGGCTATGGGGGCAATTTATGAGATAACACACACTTTCCTAATCTACTCTCTCTCTTTCTCTTTTGCTTTTTACTTTCTGGTTACACTGAATTTATAAAGAGTTCTGAATATTCCAATTATTTTCCCATATAATGACCTTCATATGTGCTGTTTTCTCTGCCTACAATGTTCTTTCCTTGACCTTTACATGGCTTAATCTTTGACATCATTTTGATATGTAGTTAAACACTCTTATTTAGAAGACCAGTTCCAACTACTTCTTTAACACCACCCCTTTATTCTGTATTTTAGCCATCTCTTTTCATCACTTTATTTTATTTATTTATTCATTCATTCATATACTCATTTAGATTTGACCTTTCTCCACTAATTACCTATAAGCATGTGTTGTATTATAATATCTGTATTGTTCAGAGCTTATCACAGGATAACACACAATGATGCTTAATATTTTAAAAAACATTAATAATTATTTGAGTCCCGGTTAAATGTTATAATTATGTTGTAATTATTCATATTTGAGATATAGTTTCCAACATAGTGCTATTATAGTGTGTGAGCTATGCTTTTTCCATCTTTATATTCTCAACTAATCTACTTGACTTAAAGTATTATGCTTAACAGGTGATTTTGAATGTAATATAAAGCTATAGTCATTAATTTTATTTTAGGCCCTGCAGATACAGCACTGAACAAAACAGAAAATGTTCCTCTTTCTTTGAATTTACTTCTTAGTGGGGAAAAACTGATTCTAAACAAACAATCATAATTACTTGATATATAAGCTGATGGTAAATGCTGTTTTTAAAAAGTAGGACTTGTTGAGAAGACAGTGGTAAATGATGAGGGTGGGTATGTTTGATATTTTATTACAGTGGCCAAGAAAAACTTGAATAAAATAACATTAAACAAAGTCATGAAGGTCTGTGTATAGGATTAAGGGGAACAGATAATGAGTCATGCCTTTCTTTACACCACAATACAGCAAACTTTTAAAATAATAAGCCAGATAGTAAATATTTTACATGTAGAGGATCATAAAGTTTCCACCACAAGAACTTAACTTTGCTACTTTTAGAAGCTTTTTTTGTTTATGGGTATTCATGAGATATAAGGAAAATTAGCCATAGATCATATGTGAGCAAATGAGCATGGCTGTTTTCCAGTAAAACTTTATTTACAAAAACAGTCACTGGGCTGGATTTGGCCCCTGGCCCATCACTTTCTGACCCCTGATTTATTGGAAAAATGGTCCAGAAAAAGGAAATAGCAAATGCAAGAATACCTAAAAGGTACTATACTTGACATATTTGAAAAACAGCCAGCAATTAGTTTAACTGGAATGGCATAAGAACTGACAGAAACCTTTGGAAACGTAGTAGAGCACCAAACCCTATAGTTTCATCAGAATATGGGAGTTATTAGAGGGTTTTGAGCAGAAGAGTTATATAATCCTATTTATGTTTTAAAAAGATCATCTGAGCTACTGCTTTCAAGAATAGACAAATAGAGATTGAAGAGCAAAGGTGAAAAAAACTATTGCAATATAGTCCGTGTGAGAAATAGTGACTGCTTGTACTGTATTTTTACTTTCATAGCTCTAACAAAGTAAATATTAAGGATAAATTGCCTAATGTCATTCTCAGAGATTAAAAAAGGTAAACGTCAGTAGATTATTGACACATTTCAAATAATCAGTACAAAATGCCATTGGGCAGATGGTTATTATCTCTGCACACTCTTTCTACTTTAGCCGTCCAACTCTGCAGACATCATCTTTTCCCCATAAATGGATAAAGAAGGAAACAATGTTAACTAAGATGCTCACACTCAGATTACCATTGATTGCAAAGTTTAGAGATTTTTCTTCTAATGCCTTGTTGGGAAAGAATTTTAAATAGTAATAAAATATGTATAAGCTGTTTGGTTGTTTTGACATCTTAAATCATTAAATTGCATTTTTGACATATTTTAATTAACAACAAATTGGTTTATGGATGTCAGTCACTATGACCCCAATACATGAAAGTATTTTATGAGATTTCCCTTTTTTGAATTTCAACCCAAACCTTACTCTTACGGGATTCGTAGTAGTAAGTTGTTCCATGGCCAATATTATAGCTACCAATATCATTTTAAAAGTTAAGCTAAGCTTCTACTAACTTTGTTATTCATATCTATTTCTACACCCCAAGGAAAACAGAAATTAAGCACGTTATAAGACAAAAGGCTATATGCCAGCTAATGTGGTTAGATCATGTCAAAATGAGGATTATAGCTTCGGGACTTCTCTGATTCTTATAAGTTAGAACATAATGCTTTTGGATAGTCAAATATTTACTCAATCAAATCCAAAGTGGGGCATTCTAGGAAGAAAGGCAGAGTAGTGTGTTTTAATTTGAAATCAGATGACTAAGACTTGAACATGAGCTCCAATAATTTCTGTGGATTTAGACAGCGTTTATACTCTAAAATCCATTTTTTCAACTTAAAATAGAAATATTAATGCCTACCTTCTTGTTATGAGAATTTAATGAATTATTGAATGGAAAAGAATCTTATAAAAGGAAAAAAAAACCTGAGATAATTATTAGTCAACTCTTGAAGAAGTAAAGTAAATGTAGTCAAAGACCAAGTAATATTTGCATTTCATTTTGAGTACCTAAACTAAAATGAACATTCTATGCAATTTGAACAATATTTATTACAAATAATTATCAACCTCAAACCACATATATTTGGTATTATTAAAAAAACAAAGCAGGTTTTAAATTTTAACAATATTAATATATGCTTGGAATCTTCAAAAATGCAACTGAATTTAGAAAGAGTCATGACTAAACTCTAGAAAAGAAGGCATGTTAATATAAATATTAAAAGGATATAATTATGCCACTGTAAATTTAAGAGTAATTGAAAAAAGGAAAAGAAATAAAACCTGAGGATAGGGATTGTATCTCTACTAAAAGTATTAAAAAGTTTCAGCCTTTATAATATGGATGTATGTATATATGGAGGGAGAGAGAGCACACGCATAATTTTCTTTTACCTCAATACACTGATTTAATCTAGACATCATAAAGATTTCATGGGTAGTATGAACACATTCTTATTGAAAACTGAAGCTATTGTTATATAATATTTATAAAAAGGTTAAGGAAGTTAAATTTCTCTTTATAAAGTTTTGTTAAATTTTGTAAATATTACAAAATCTTTAGAATTTGATATCCTTAAATTTATTGGTAATTTTTAAAATATAAAAATATTAAACAATATCAACTGACTTTTTTTTTTTTAAAAAACTGCTTTTTATTTTTATTTATTTATTTATTTATTTATTTATTTATTTTTTAAATTTTATTTTGTCGATATACATTGTAGCTGATTAATGCTCCCCATCACCAAAACCTCCCTCCCTTCTCCCTCCCCCCTCCCCCCCAGCCATGTCCCCTCCGTTTGTCTGTTGCATCAACTTCAAACAATTGCGGTTGTTATATCTTCTTCCCCCCCCCCCGTTTGTGTGTGTATGTGGGTATGTGTGTGTGTGAATTTATATATTAATTTTTAGCTCCCTCCAATAAGTGAGAACATGTGGTATTTCTCTTTCTGTGCCTGACTTGTTTCACTTAATATAATTCTCTCAAGGTCCATCCATGTTGTTGCAAATGGCAGTATTTCATTCGTTTTTATAGCTGAGTAGTATTCCATTGTGTAGATGTACCACATTTTCCGTATCCACTCATCTGATGATGGGCATTTGGGCTGGTTCCAACTCTTGGCTATTGTAAAGAGTGCTGCGATGAACATTGGGGAACAGGTATACCTTCGACTTGATGATTTCCATTCCTCTGGGTATATTCCCAACAGTGGGATGGCTGGGTCGTATGGTAGATCTATTTGCAATTGTTTAAGGAACCTCCATACCATTTTCCATAGAGGCTGCACCATTTTGCAGTCCCACCAACAATGTATGAGGGTTCCTTTTTCTCCGCAGCCTCGCCAGCATTTATCGTTCATAGTCTTTTGGATTTTAGCCATCCTAACTGGGGTGAGATGGTATCTCAATGTGGTTTTGATTTGCATTTCCCGGATGCTGAGTGATGTTGAGCATTTTTTCATATGTCTGTTGGCCATTTGGATATCTTCCTTAGAGAAATGCCTACTTAGCTCTTTTGCCCATTTTTTAATTGGGTTGCTTGTTTTCTTCTTGTAAAGTTGTTTGAGTTCCTTATATATTCTGGATATTAATCCTTTGTCAGATGTATATTTTGCAAATATTTTCTCCCACTCTGTTGGTTGTCTTTTAACTCTTTTAATTGTTTCTTTTGCTGTGCAGAAGCTTTTTAGTTTGATATAATCCCATTTGTTTATTTTTCCTTTGGTTGCCCGTGCTTTTGGGGTCGTATTCATGAAGTCTGTGCCCAGTCCCATTTCCTGAAGTGTTTCCCCTATGTTTTCTTTAAGAAGTTTTATTGTTTCAGGGTGTATATTTAAATCCTTAATCCATTTTGAGTTGATTTTAGTATACGGTGAGAGGTATGGATCTAGTTTCATTCTCCTGCATATCGATATCCAGTTATCCCAGCACCACTTGCTGAAGAGGCAGTCCCTTCCCCAGTGAATAGGCTTGGTGCCTTTGTCAAAGATCAGATGGCAGTAAGTGTGTGGGTTGATTTCTGGATTCTCTATTCTATTCCATTGGTCAGTGTGTCTGTTTTTATGCCAGTACCATACTGTTTTGGTTATTATAGCTTTGTAGTATAGCTTAAAGTCAGGTAGTGTTATGCCTCCAGCTTTATTTTTTTTGCTGAGCATTGCTTTGGCTATTCGTGGTCTAGACCAAGTCAACTGACTTTTTTGTAACTGTGATATGGAAACAAAATTTTAATGGGGAAATGACAGTATAACACATGAATTGTATTAAGATAATTTATGGTATACAGCCATAAACGTACATTTCCATATACGTAATAAAAACTACCTCACAAAAAACATAACATAATCCAGCTCAGAGATCAGTTGATCAAGAATCTGAAAGTCTATATTCAAGTCATGTGTTTAATCATTTATCAGAGATTTAACATTCAGAAAATATTATGATTTAAGCTGGTTCCCAAACTTTATACCTGCATTTTGGTAGAG
The DNA here is from genome assembly GCF_027409185.1 of Cynocephalus volans. Lineage (NCBI taxonomy): Eukaryota > Metazoa > Chordata > Mammalia > Dermoptera > Cynocephalidae > Cynocephalus > Cynocephalus volans. The sequence goes on along the minus strand of NC_084471.1, from coordinate 59,398,912 downwards.
GGAGTCTAAGAGCTCTACATACCCCTGATAAGACCTTGTTCCCTCGCTTCCTTCCTGCCATTGGAAGGAGATCAGAAGGGGTCTCAAAAACATGGCTGTGGACAAAGCACCCACTCTGTTTTCATCTCTGCTGGACTAATTTCCTTGTGCTGTTTTTTCAGTTTACATGAGTTAACCCAAGACGCCCAGGAGTCCCTTGTCTCCTATTTGTTTCTCTATCCTTTGGACTTTCATCTCTAATTAGCTTCTCATGAGAAAAGGGATTATCTATTTTGTTCTCTGTTGTATCCCCAATATTTAAGAAAACTCTAATGTAAACAGTAAGCACATAGTTAATGTGTGCTGAATTAATCAGTTATTAAGGAAGGAGAATATTTCAGTTTGCAAGCTGTAATGTTCCTGCCCTTATAGAAATTTCATTTAACTGGACAGAGAAAGAATAAACTTTTATGGTGCCAAAAGACAGACTGATGACTGCTTAAGATTCTGTGGGAGGAAAATGCCTCAGTGGAGAAATAATATTACAGTGGAAATCTGACAGACAAAGAGGAGTCAGCCATGTGAACATCTTCCTCAGCACAGGGAGTACCTAGTGCTTGAGGAATACTAAGCTTTACGAGGGTTCCAGATCTCTTGCAGGCAAGAGATTATGTTTTGAGTTACAACAATGTTTCTCCACATGTGACTAATGCTAAGAAATAATGTGTGATATTAATTTCTCTAGAAACTTTTTTCTCTACAGCCATTTTGTGGCTTTTCTTTCTTTTTTTTAATTGACGTAATTGATTACATATTCATGGGGTACATAGTTGACTCTCTGTATTTGTGTACAATACGTGATGATCAAATCAGGACAGTTGGCATATTCGTCATTAGGAAACATGCTCATTTTCTATGTCCATCAACGTATTTCTCTGTAACCCTCTTCCCCTTTCCCTTTCTAATAATCACAGTTCTGTTCTCCTCTTCTGAAACTTCAGCATATTATCATGTTTGGCATTTCTTTCTTTGGTTCTTTCTTTGATTCTTTCTTTCTCTCTCTTTCTTTCTTTCTTAGCTCCAACTTATGAGTATTCTTTTCTAACCTGCCACCGAAACTTAATATGTGATTTGTTAAACAAATAGAGGTGGATTTACTTTCCATATTATAAATAATTAAAACAGAATCATTTTGAATATCACTTGCAGGTAAATAAATGAATATTGTTTTTGAATCATATATATATATATATAAAGTAATAAATATATTACCGTATTAAAAGCTGCAATGGAAAGACAAAAACAAAACTGACTGATAGTAGCCATTTGCAAACTACATAGAGGAATAGGATTGGAAAAGGAACAAAGGAGATTTAAGTGTTAATTGCAATGTTTTACCTGGCTTTATAAATATCTCTAAAGCAAATATATTAAAATATTGGCATTTGCTAGTCGGGGATAGTAAGAAATTTTTTTATCAGTATTTATAAAATTTTTGAAAAAGAAAAACATTATGTATCATTACTTAAAAATAATAACATTCATTACATTCTTTTTCAGGGCATTGATTTCTTTGTATGTTTCCTCTTTCAGGTCCTGTATACTTTTTTCATTTCATTGAGTTGTCTGAGTCTTCTTGTATGTCATTAAGTTTCCTAAGGATTGTTACTGGAAATTCCTTGTCAGTCATTTCAGCGACTTCCTGTTCTATAGGGCCTAGAACTTGAGAGTCGTTGTATTCCTTTGAAGGTGTTGTAATTTCTTGGTTTTTCATATTTCTTGTCTCTCTCTATTGGTGTGTAGTCATTGTGGGTAAGGTTATCACAGTCTACTTTTTCCAGCCTGTTGTCTGGAGCAATATCAGGGAGTTTTGTTGATGCTCAGCTGCCTGTTATTGCCTCCGTCTCAGGGGCTTGGTGGCAGCTGTGGCCTCTCTTGTCCTGAAACAATAAAACTCCTTAAAAAAACATAGGGGAAACACTCCGGGAAGTAGGATTAGGTAGACTTTATGAATATGACCCCAAATGCAAAGGCAACCACAGGAAAAATAAACAAATGGGATTATATCAAACTGAAAACCTTCTGCACAGCAAAAGAAACAATTAACAGCAAAAAGACATCCAACAGAGTGGGAGAAAATATTTGCAAAATATACATCTGACGAAGGATTAATAACCAGAATATACAAGGAACTCAAACAACTTAAGAGTAAAAAAAACAAGTAACCCAATTAAAAAATGGGCAAAGGAGCTAAATAGGCATTTTTCAAAGAAAAATATGTAAATGGCCAACTGACACCTGAAGAAATGCTCAGCATCTCTCAGCATCCAGGAAATGCAAATCAGAACCACACTGAAATATTATCTCACTCCTATTAGACTGGCCATTATCAAAAAGATAGAGAATAACAAATGTTGGTAAGGATGCCTACAAAGGGGAACCTTCCTACACTGTTGGTGGGACTGTAAATTGGTGCAACCTCTATGGAAAATGGTATGGAGGTTCCTCAAACAATTGCAGATAGATCTACCATACGACCCAGCTATCCCACTGCTGGGAATATACCCAGAGGAATAGAAATCATCATGACAAAGGGATACCTGTTCCCCAATGTTCATCGCAGCACTCTTTACAATAGCCAGGAGTTGGAACCAGCCCAAATGTCCATCATCAGATGAGTGGATACGGAAAATGTGGTACATCTACACAATGGAATACTACTCAGCTATAAAAACGAATGAAATACAACCATTTGCAGCAACATGGATGGACTTAGAGAAAATTATGTTAAGTGAAATAAGCCAGGCACAGAAAGAGAAATACCTCGTGTTCTCACTTATTTGTGGGAGCTAAAAATAAATAAGTAAATAAACAAATGAATGGGGGGAAGAAGACACAATAATCACCACAACTCATTGATTTTGTTAAGACATGTGAACAGATATGATGTTGATGGGGGGAGGGGGGAGACGGAGGGAGGAAAAGGAGGAATTGACAAAGGGACACAAAAGTCAACTATATCGCTATATTGTATATTGATAAATTAAAATTTAAAAATTAATAACATTCATTTATTAGATAGCAGGTGCTGGATTAAGCATTTTTATGTTACACCATTTTAATTCCATTATACTATCATTAGTTCTATTTTACAAGCCCCTCAGATTGCTCTAGAGAAAATATCTATTAAGTGATAAAGCTGGGATTGGAATAAAAGTTTTTCTGACTTCTCCCTTCTCACTCACTTCCATTTTCAAAGACTTTTAGGGTGATAAGACTAAAAGAAAATATATCATTCTAGGAAAAATTCAAGAAAGTATTTAAGAATCACATAGCTGGCTGTTTCCTGCATAAAAAAAAAAAAAAAAGAAAAGCATACTCTTGTAATATACATTCATTCTTAAATGTAAATGATATTCATACATGGTATTTGAGTTATTTAAGTGACTTACACTTTTTGTCTGTCATTTTGATCTATAACTTCATGACAAGCATAATATTGGCAAGTTGACATTATGTAATTTGAAAAGAAAAGAGTGACTTAATTTGTTAGTTAAAATAAAATTTGCCCTTTAAAGTCTGTTCTAGACTATAATACATGGCATTCTAATACAAAATATTCTTTAGATATAGGAGATATTTCACAATCATATTTAGATTCCATATTTGGTAGAAGACCAAGTTTGTCTATGTAGCCTATTTTTTTGTTGTTTCAATTGTACTATTAAAAATCATTATAAAATGTATTAAATCACTTAATAAATATAAGTTTAAGGATGTAATTAATCATTCACATATAATTATCTTGAAACTCTAAAACTTTATTTCAAATACCAATTCTTGCTTTTCAGTATTCTGAGAAAATTGTTTATAGAAATTGCTAATAGAGCATATATATTCAATTAATAAAATTAATTAGGTAAAATGGTGTTAATTAATTTATTATTATTTATTATTGAGATTTTTCATACCACTTGAAGGAAATTCAGAATGTGTTAAATTATAATTCTACTTGGATTGTTTTGGTATATATTTTCCTAGCACAAAAGGTAATGGCTGAAATTAGACCCAAAAAACAGGAGCTTCATTTAGTCAGTAGTGTTTCCAAAGTGTTCCAGCATCGTGGTGTACTTTTGGATTTATTTTGTAAAAAAAAAACAAAAGTCTAACGTTTTTATGGTAATATATTTGACTCCCAGAAAGTTATTAAAGTGAAGTAGTTTGTTTGCTTAGGTTTTTTGTAGTAGTGTACATTTAAATTTTCTATCAGTATTTTTCTTCTCTTTTCTTTCTTTTCTTCCCCAATGTTTTACATCCTAAAACCAGTTGTAAATTGCAGCTAAAGAAGAATCTTTTCCTTTGATATTCTCTAGATGCAAGGCATATGGGAAACTTGTCTTTTTAATCTTATAATGCTATTGATGTTAACTCAGTCTAAACTGAATCCCAATCTGGGGACCTTATCTTTTTAAATTCAATATAAGTCTCAGTCATATTTTAGAATATTTATTTTTTTAAATGTCTTTTTGTTGTGTAAAAAATGTCTTTTAATAAAGACTATTAACATTGAAAGTTCTATTTCTTTTCAAAGTCCAAAAAAAAAGCATTTTTTTGACTGCAGGTTATGTGTCTGGGACTGTGCCAGCTACCCTCACATGTTTCCATTTAATTTCTCCCCTTCCCTCTTCCCAGGCATGGCTGGATGAGGAAAATGTGGTCTATACACACATGGAATACTACCCTGCCATAAAAGAGAATGAAATCCTGCCATTCACAGCAGCATGCATGAACTTAAGAGAAAATTATATGTGAAATAAGCCAAGCACAGAAAGAAAAACACCACAGGTCCTCACTTGTAAGTGGGAGCTGAAAAAATAAGCAAATAAATTTTAAAAAGAAAGAAAGATACAACAATGTCAGAATGTTTCTTCTTTGGATTTTTAGACCTTTTCTGAAACTTTTTAATCTTTCCTCCATGGTTCTTAACTATTCATTTATATTTTTAATAATTTTATTTCTTCATGCTACATTTTGGGTTATATTTTATTATCATATTCAAAATAAGTTATTCTCCTTGGAAAGATTCAGGCCAGTGCTTATCACATTTATTAAAATTTTAAAAATCAATTCAATAGCCATATTTTTTATTTCCAAAACATTTAATATTTGTATATTTATTTATTTTGGTATACATCAAAGATCAATCTCCATTTAGCCAGCTAGCAGCTTCACTCATTATAGAACATTTATTAATAGAATGGTCCTTTTTAAATTTGTTTTGAAAGCTCACATGAAGGATGACAGGATTCTCAACTGACACAGTGAAGGTTTTGCGTAATTCCTCTCATACTGTGATATTGATGGTAATCATACTGGCTTCTCACACATGAGGAAGGTGCTGTATATCAGAACAGAAGCTGGTTTGAGTGCCTATTGTGAAATCTATTCTAATTGAATTTGAAATGTTACCTTTCTGTGATTGATTTTGGAAGTCACACAAACAATGAATTCTATAAGTTAACTCTATAATTTTGAAAGTTATTTTACATAAGTCAAAAACATTTTAATATGTACTTTTACAGAAATTAGAAATGGAAAGAACACTAAGTAATCTCTTTTAGTCATTTACAAACTCAGTAGGGGTGAAAACCTATTATAATAAGCTTATATGGGGGAAACAAAAATATTACAGAAAGTTGATAAAATTGGTGTCACTACATATTTATTAGCCCACATTTATTAAAAGTCCAAATGTATAAATTTTATTCATGGTAAATTAAATTAATGAAAAAGAGAGATGACTTTTTTAATGAGATAATATTTCAGGCAAAATCATGCATGGCAGTTTTAGATTTGTATGAGAATCTCTATCCAGATTATTTCCCTGTTTTGCTTTAGGTGAATTTTCACAAGAAAATTGTGATTATACAGATAAATTGTTGCAAATGGTAACAGTTGTTTTACTTTTACATCTTTTACTTTGCAAAATGACAAGATTTTTGTTTTGGTGGTTGGCCAGTACAGATATCTGAACCCTTGACTTTGGTGTTATGACACCACACTCCAATCGACTGAACTAACCAGCCAGCATATGAAGAAAATTTTTAGATTCTTATGCTCTATAAGCTTAGAAGCAACAATTTGTTTAATTATGTTTTAACCTCACAGGGTTAACAACTGTTTACTTTGTCTATATAACTAAAAGTCAGGTTGAAAGTGTCAAGAAATTAATCAAATCATTAAAATTATTTCCAGTAGGATTTTTCTTGACATATATTAGGAATCTCTTGCTATTGTATAATAATTTAAGAGACCTACCTTTGGTTAGAAAGAGTGTCAAACAGGGATTCTTGGAATGTTATTTCAACCTATACTGAAATTTTTATAAGTTTAATATTAAAATAAGTTAATTATTCACAATTTTTGTCGTTTAGAACTATCTATTCAGTCACAGTTCTTTTAATATGAAAACTCAAGAATTAAAGTAAGGTTTATGTAGCAAACTTTTTTGTGTGTGAATTTGCACCTGAAATAATTCCTTTTAATGATACATTTGACTGTAATATTATGATTTTTGAATTACTATGGCCATTCTTTTCAATTCATGTTCAGTTGTAGATAGCAACAGAATCTAAGATAGAAAAATTACAGTACAATTATGACAAGTTAATTAGTCAGGAAGAAGTAGGTCAGTGAGGTGAAAGAATAAAGTAAGAGCTCATTATATAACACAAGAAAATGAATGTAAAAACTCAGTACATAATTTGAAATTCATATTAAATATTTATGGCTTAGATCCATTATTACATTTTTGATATGCTGGTAAATATTTTGATGTAATTGAATCAATGCCTTGTACAATGCAATGGTGTAGCTGTTACTTCTCTTTGTTTTGTTTTGTTTTCAGAAATATATTGAACTACCTGAAAAAAAAAAAAATAGAAATTCAGTCAATAGCCTTGCCAGCTGCTTTATGGGCACTGAAAGCAATTTTCTAACATTGTGCACTTGGAAGAAAACTTTGTGTTATTAAATTTGCTTCAAATTGTATCATCTTTAAAGAAATGGCTCCAAATCATTACACTGAGTGTCAGCTTGCACTGTTCATAGCTTGGTTAGGAACATTTAAAATTTTAGCTAAAAATGTAAACAGCATTATTTGTCAGTTACTAATTACTGTTTTCAAAAAATTTTGTCTGTGTACGTATGACAGTCTGAGGGGCATATTTACTTTGTATTAGTATGCACTTAAAAGGTATTAATATTTAGTGTCAAGGAGATATATTCAGTATTTCGTATGTGTGTATGTTTAATTAAAAACTAAACAAATGTCTTTAGCCATTAAGAACTATATATATTAAATGCGGTCATTTTATTCCAATTGATTTTTCATTAGTTCACAATTAAATGTTGTACCATCACTGTTTATTTATTTCAGAAAAAGAAATAGTGTAGAAACAGAATATGCTGAAAATGTTCAGTTGTAAACTCTAGATGAGAAGATTTTCAAATAGTAATTAAAACTTGTTCTAATTTTCTGGCATTCTGTTAATAGAAATAATAGGAGCTGAGTTTTTTCAGTGTATGTTCAGTGAGAAATATTGTTGTGACTCCCATATCACAAATTAAAAAAAACAAACAGAAAATAGAAGAATCAACTAAAGAAACAAGGGTACTATAAAAATACTGCTGCCTACATGTGGAAACTTGAACAGTAAAATCTCCCAGTCTGGGACTACACAGTACTCACTGATTTTCCAACTTAGTAGGATGCTCCTGATTTCAGAGACATCAAAGCCTTTTCCTTAAATACGTCTCTCCACTAATGACTAAGCTTCCTGATTTTCTTTTATTTTGAACCCTCTTTTAGGATTCTGCAGCATCTAGTTTTGAAGAGTAACTCTTTGGAAAAAAGTGCAGGATGGAGTGTGGAGACCGAGAGGGATGATATCGGAAGTCCCAGAAAGAAGAGGTTAACATTTTGTTGTATCTGACTGATTTTGAGTTCAAATTGTATATAGTTTAATTAATATTTGATAAGCCATTAAGAACCTTTCATATACAAGTTCTGCTGTAGTATGGGCTCCAAGAATATATAGTCAACCTTCATTATTTGTGGATTCTGTACTTGCTAATATGGCTACTAGTTAAAATTTATTTTTAACCCCAAAGTTAACTTTTCCAGCTGTTTAACAACCATTTGCAGATATATTAAGAGCAGCACATAATTTGATTCCCTGAGGTGTATAGTTCCATCTGAGGTCAAACAAGGTGATGCGTTGCCTTCTCATTTTGGCTCTCATATTGTAGGCAAGTGTCCTTTTTAGTCAATTTAGTACCACATTTTTTATATTTTTGTGCTTTTTGCTGATCATTTTACTATTAAAGTGACCCCAAGCATAGGATGAAGGGCTGTCTAGTGTTCCTGTGCCTTAAGGAGAATATACATAGCTTTGTTCAGGCGAGAGTTGTAGAGCTTTTGATTGTAGGTTCCATGTTAATGAGTTCACAATTTAGTATAGTCAGAAAAAGGAAGAGAAAATTCATTAGTCATTATGTGAGGCTGCCCTGGAAAGTGCTAAAGTACCATTTATAGCATAGTATGAAGCTGTGGAAGAGATGCCAAAGAGGCTAAATTTGTGGACGGATGAGATGACAGCAGATAAAAAAGTATGTTATTAAGGAAATGCAAACTAAAAGAACCATGAGATACCAATGCACATCTATTCAAAAGGCTAAATTTAAAAACACTGATAATACCAAATGCTGCTGAGGAATTAGAGCAACAGAAATTATTGCTGATGAAAGTGAAAAACAGTACAGACACATTGGTAGCCAGTTTGGCAGCTTCTTACAAAACTGAACATATTTTACCATATGACTAACCAATCACACGCCTTGGTATTTACCTGAGTTGAAAACTTATGCTTGCACAAAAACCTAGACATGAATGCTTATGGTAACTTTATAAGTGTAAGTGCACGGAAGCAACCAAGGTGTCCTTCTTGGCTGCATTGATAAATAAACTGCAGTACATGCTACAATGGAATATTATTCAATGATTTAAAAAAAGGTCTCTGAAGCCCTAAAAATATGTGGAGGAAACTTAAATGGGTATTGCTATGTGAAAAAAGTTGATCTGAAAAGGCTGAGTACTATATTATACCATATATCACATTCTAAAAAAGGTGAAATTATGGAGGCAATAAAATGATCAGTGGGGAGATCAAAGGTTTGGGGAGAAGAAAGGAGGAAAGAGTAGGAGGAGCACAGAGTGTTTTTAAGACAGTGAAACTGTTCTGTATAATACTGTAATGGTAGATACATGTCCTACATTTGTCAAAACACTTAAAATGTACAACACAAAAAGTGATCCTAATGTAAACTAATGACATGAGGTAACTCTCTGTACTTACTACTCATTTTCCTGTAAACTTAAAAGTGTTGGGGGCGGGGGAAGATTTATTAATTAAAAAGAAAAAGAAAAAGAAAAAGAAAGCATAGTGGACAGCATTGTGGTAAGACTGAAAGCCTGAAATATTTATGATCACTTTAAGTAGAGTCAGGAAAATGTTAAACCCTTCTCAGTCAATACTGGCTGCTTCCTACATTTCTAAAGGCAATATATCATGAAAAATCTTAAATTTGAAGGTAAGAGATTCTGCAGATTAGGAGGCTAGGGAAGAATTTTAAAAATGTCTACTAAGTGTCATACAGGGAAAGGGATATATGGAAGACCATGAGACTGGTTTGTTTAACAAGAATGCTGGCAAATGAACTTATATAATGCAGATAGCATTTCAGATAACAAAAACATTGTGACCAGAGGCTCATGGAAACATAACCCTGTATTTCCACTTGGAGCAATAGTTCAGTATCCACTAATTCACTGTTCCTGACAACTTTATAGAACATAACTACTTCAAATAAAAATAATCAACTATAGTTGCCCTACATATGTCTCTAATTTTAACATTAGATCATTGTATATGCCTTTTGAATACATAGTGTACAAAACAAACTGACATAGATCATGCGATGCTATGTTTCGATACATGCCTAGAAGACCTCCCCCCTACAATCTTTTATGTATTTATTTTCTGTATGTGTTGTTTAATATCACATAACTAAGCATTTTATGTAATAGAATTAATTGCCTACCAAACATGAAAACCAAACAATCAATCAGTCAATCAATCAATCAATGGTAGCTATAAACAGCTGCAGTTAATGTTAATTAGCTTTGCTTTACACTGCGTTGAGAGTCAAAGGTCTTCCAAATTATCATGGATAAGATAAGAGTTACACAAAAAATACCCTGCTGATTTTCTCCAAAGCAAAGAAGGACAGAGGCTACTGAATAAATTAAGGAAACCATTTACATGTCTAAGTTAACTTGTTATAAATTAACTAGCTATTATAAAATTCCCTTTGGGGAAAGTGAGTGTTGAATTATATTTACTTGTTGAATTTTTCATCAGTTTAACAGCAGGAGTAAAAGCCAAAATGACATATTTGTCAGAAGAGGTATGAGTAAGTCTACTTCACAACAGAAACGGAGGTTAAAGAACTGAGTTGCTATTATAAACTTCTGTAAGAAGAGTTGAAGTAATTTTGTTTTTAAAGCAGAGGTCTTCTTTAAAAAATACTTTACCTTTTCTGTCTACTTTTTGGACGTGTGTCTGTACTGTTTCTATTGACTGCTTTGGTTACATAGGACATGCAAAGTTACTGATTATATTACATATGTTCTTAAGAGTTAAAAAGCTATACCTACCATAACTTAGAAGATATATTACTTTGATGTAAAGAATCTTAAATTTAGAATGTTCTAGGCTTTGTTTTGGTGATTTTAAAATACAGCATAGATGATTCAATCACTATTAAACCAGTTGGTGAAGTGAAGACAGCATTAACCTAGCAGGAGGGAAATTAGTGACTTACAAAATAGAAGAATAGAAGTTACTTTCTATTCATCCTAATGTACAGGTCACTGGAAAAAGAGATGAGATTGAAGGTCATATCCTTGGAACTCTAGGGAACAGAAAAAAAATATTTGAAAAAATAATCAAAGTTAGGAAATAACTGAGAGCTGTTTGAAAAAAATTATTTAATCCTTAGGATGCAATAAAGGATGTATTTAAGAGAAAAGCAACATATGCATTTGAAAAGAGATGAATAAAGCAGAGTACAAAATAAGTTTGGTAAAGATGGCTTGATAAATCAGTATTTGAATTCACATATAATTAGTTTAGCTTCTATGTATTTCATTTTCCTTTGATTTTGTGGGAGGTGTCTTGCAAAAAATGTGATACTTTGTTGTTTATAATTAGAAAAATAGAAGTAATCAATGGCTAAGTTGCTGTTAAACTTATTTTGGTAGAGGGTGTTCCTTCACTCATTTTTCAGTTATTTATCTAACTTCTTTGGGATTTTTTGTAAATGCTAGATATAGAAAGACAAATGAGACAATGTCCATGCCTTCGAGTAGGATTTAATACAACGGCTAAATAGAACAGTTAATTAATAATGATCGTAAAATATATTAGGTTGAACCATATGAAGTTACTATTTTGCAAATAAAAATTATTGCAAACTGGCAACTTCACACAGCTTAATATGGCATTATAGTAAATGCTACAATGGAAGAATATGCAGGGTGCCGTGAGAACAAAAATGCATCTATTTCAGATTGAGAAAACAGGTCTGGCTTTCATGGGGTAACAAACTACATCTTGTCTAAGAGGTGTTAGCAGATGATGGAGGGGAGGAGGAAATCCTGTAAAATAGCACAGGCAGCTATGTGATTTGGTTTATCTTGGGTGTTCTTTCTTTCAAATTTTCAGCTATGAATAATTTATTCTAACACGATTGTAAATCATGTCACCTTATTCTTACAATGTCCAATTCCAATGATACCAAAATTGCATCTTAGATGGATTTTAAATGTCTAAAACTAAATCTCTATAGGATATGCAGACTTTTTTGTGTGACACTACATTGGAAAGTAAACTAAACAAGGTTATACTTAGAATTGGTAGCACTGATTAAAAAGAAGTATGGTCTTTTGTTTGTGATTCTGTCTAATAAAGTATCTTGAAATATTACTTATCAACAAACTTGTATTTAAAACAGTTACATCCAATGACAGATCCATGGGCAAAGGCACTCTGGCATGCATAACACATGGTGGACATTTATTTATAGAACCCATCTTGTTGCCTTGTCTCTCTATTTTATGAGAACATCATTCTTTACCTCTTCAAGGATCATGTGCTCTTTATTTTTCCTCTCAGTCACTGATGACTTAAAAAATCATTATCTCCTGAGCTTTTATTATACAATAAATCTAATATAATGATGAGGGTTAATAATAAAATATATTTCAGAGAACCTGTGTGCCAAAGAGGCAATTTTGCAAATATCCATTTTGTCACTGAATGCAAAGTTTAACTTTAAAAAGCTGATTGTCAAAACCAATAAGAAAATGCTAAATTAAATCTTAATAGCAGTAAACATAACCATAAACCACTGATTTTCTTATAGAATTGGCATATATGTGATTTTCATTTTTAGCTATTTCTTTTTATATGAACATATGCTTGAAAAATGTTTTATACCATGACTTGATTTTAATTATATGCCATTTGGATTATGTGTTGTTTGTTTTTATCAATTTTAATTTTTAATCTTTGTCCACTTTCTAGTTTTTCTCTTTGATAACGTTTATAAACATTTGTGTTCTCTTTTCAATCTCCATTTCTTAAATATTTGTATTCTCAAACAATTGAAGCAGGCAAATGGGTGCTGAACACTCTTATACAAATTATTATTTGTATTTTAACTTGATAGTATTGCACATCAAAGCATAACATATGGACTACGGCTAAATGCAGATTTATGGATCTATATTTTCAAAGAACTCCATTATTTAATCATTTTATTTTCTATATGATCTCTTTCTCATTCACTTATCTTATGTATATCTTCCTTTGGTCCTATGTTAACAAAATATTTTATTTTTAGTTCTTTTATTGAGTTACTTTACATTTCTCTTTACAGTCATTATTAGCATAAACAAATTCGTTCTTTTACTAAGTACACAAAACCCCTGTTTCAGAGCATATTTCAAGAGAATGTATGCATTTTTTGTCTTGCTTCTTATTAAAACACCTTGCATATTTTTGGTATACATTAAATTCTTGTGCGTTGTTGTCCTCTACATTTAATGCTCTTTTGTTTTATAGATCTTACCTTGTATTTGCTCTTACATAACTATCAAATTAAAAGTGTATTACAATTCTTAAAATGAATTCAGTCTTAAGAATAATTAGCTAAGCTAAGTTGCCATTTTCATGTTACTCAGAACTGTTTTCTCCCCACTCCAGGATTTCCAGGTACAAAACTTTTTGGTGCAAAATATATCCCATATTTCAACTGTATTAGGCAACCTATGTGTGACCTCCTCAACTTTTGGAATCTCATTTGAGAACCAGACAAAGAAACAAATATAACGGATGGATCCTAAATTATGCAAATAAGAATACAAGGAAACCTGTGGTAAAGCAGAATATATTCATAAAAATAATTACATACATTGTATGAAAGCATTTTGCTTGTCAGTTGTTAAAATTAGTGCTTATGGCATTGGGCCATCCAAAGATAGACAGCAACAATAAACTAAAAAATTTGCACTGTGTTATTTTTAGGCTCAATGACATTTCTGTCACTGGACGTAATTTACTTAGATGTTGGAACAGAGATTTAAGTTTTGCATTGGTAATTGATTAATCATAAGGTATGAATCCAGAGAAAAAGTCTATGCTTGGTGACTTCCATTCATTCAAGTGAAGGAAAAAAAGACGAAACATTTTGAAAGATGAAGGGAACCAGTAACTGGGTCCCTTTTGCAATTCTTGTACCAATTCTTATGCATTCTGTATCTCACTTTTGAAATCTAAGGTACTTTTGCTTTTCTGTATAAAAAATAAGTATTTGGTTTTCCTAGATGCTAAAATAAATAAAATTTAGGCAAGCTCTAAATCTCAGTTACTTGTCATTTTCAAAGTGATTGTGATTTATTTGTCGAATTCATTTTCATTGTAAAATTTGGGGAAACTTTTATGTGTTTCTAATTGCTTGTGAGACTACAGCTAAAGAATTAAGAGTTGTTGTTACGGTTACAATTAAAATTACATGTTATAGGGGCCGACCCCCCCGTGGAGCACTCAGGAGAGTGCAGCGCTGGGAGCGCGGCAGTGCTCCCGCCGCCGGTTCGGATCCTATCTAAGTGATGGTCGGTGCGCTCACTGGCTGAGCGCTGTGTGGCTGGTCACAAAAAAAAAAAAAAAAAAAAAAAAAAAAAAAAAAAAATTACACGTTATAGAATGGTAAAATGAGATTGGAGTTCTTGGGAGACTTAGGCTTAAATCCTGACAAATTACTAAAAGCTAAATTATTTTAAGCAAATCATTTCAGTTTTTTTTAGGTATACAGCATAGCGTAGTGGACAAGTTAATGCAATTGAGAACCAGATGGCCTGGATTCCTATCTTTAGCCATGTAACCTGCAAGGTACTTTCTTCCTATAGTAGGTTGAATTATGTCCCCCCAAAACTCATTGAAGCTTGAATTGTGTCCCCCAAGTTTTATGTATTAGAAACTTAGCCCCCACTGTGACTATTAAGACTGTGGGAAATCTTATTATGGTAATTGAGAGGTGGGGCTTTGAAGGGGTGATTGGATTGTAGGATCATGCAGTACTGAATGGATTAAAAAGGGTGGGGGGGGGGTTCTGAGGGCTTTAAAAGAAGAGGAGAGTGTCAGTCTTGTGCTCTCTCTGCTGCGCTCTCTGCTTCCACCATCTTGCAATGTGAAACCCCTGGGTCACTGTCACCACTATCAGACAGACTTTGGAATTCCTAGCCTCAAAAAGTGTAAGCAATAAATTTCATTTTCTTTATAAATCACCCAGTTCCAAGTATTTTGTTATAAGCAACAGAAATGGACTAATACACCATCCCATGAAAGAGAAGGAAGTTATCCTTCTACCCCCTGCAGGGACCAGCCTACAGCTGGGTAGAGCTGAAGGAAGGGAGAAACTTTTAAAACTGACTCTGTAGTGTTGATTATTAGTACTAGTCTGGACTTAATAAATACTGAACATAGACTGTGCTTTGGGACTTAAAGAAAACAGGTGTTTTTGTCTGTTTTTTAAATTAAAAACAATTTGAAAAGTTATGAAGGCTACCCTTCTTATCATCAGAGGCAGAGATAAAACTAGACAAATGAGTATGCTTGAAGAAAGAGTGAAAGCAAAATTAAAATCATTTTATGATTATATGCCTTGTGTCCTGGTGGCTTGAATGAACAGTTGTACATAGATTTTTCCAGGGATAGAGCCACTGTATTGGGAATTCCTTCAACCCACTGTAAACTCTAAACTTTACTGAATGCAATTTAATAAATAAGTATAAAGGGACTTTTTTTCCTTCATAGGGGAATGCTTCCTGACATTTTCCTCTTTTATTTACTTCTGCCTAACCCCTATCATATGATTGTTATCTTAAAATATTTATATATTTACCATGTATTGTGTTCCTATACTAAAAAGAACACTAAACATTAAATATAATAAATAGGGTTAAAATACCATAGGGATCTGTATGAAATAAATCCTTAGTTTTCAGACTAGTTGAAACAACTTTCTATGGTTCACCAGTTACGATTTGTCCATAGCATTTAGAACAGAAAGTTACAGTTCAATTTTAATTCCTGTGGTCTTCTACTTATTCCCTGCGTAGGAAAAGATCATATGGGTAAAAGAAATGGCAGCATGTTCTTCACTTTCAGTGAGTCTTAAATACTTAAACACTAATAAGGACACCTTCACTAATTAAATACTAATGAGAACAACAATTTAATTATTAAATTAAACACATATAATTAAACACTAATAAGAACAAATTTTAGGAGATATACTAAATCAAAAGCAAAATTGCTGTTTTCTATTTGATGATGAATTCACTTGACTACTGATATTATTATTTACTGAAGAACTATTCCACTACAGGCAATATAAATTATATCTATGTTGCTTTTTTGTAGGAAACACATGAAGAGATTATATGTTATTTTCAGTTGGATGCAAATGTTGGGGATGTTATGAGAAGTAACCCACCTAAAGATTTGAGCACAGAACTTCACACATGGGATGCACTGTATATATATTCCTTGATATTCTTCCTTGATATATTTCTATGAAAGATGCTGCTCTTTGAAATCTTACACCATCTCCTAGTATATATCACTCATCTGAAATATACCATGTCACTGATATCTGAGAAATATTATTCAGACTATCAGGAGATCTCTAACAGCAAAGGATGGGATAATTCATATAATTATGATTTTCAAGACCATGTGAGAATGTGGCCTAACAGATATTCCCCTGGTTTTTAAAAATTCAGTACAACTACGTAAATATTAAATATCTCCTTTAAGCTTCTTCTATACCTTCTCTTCAACGTCCTCCATAATCCAAGAAATTTTAGAAAACTGAAAAACCTTAAAATAACCTTATTACAATAATTTCCCTTCTATATGATATATTTTTAATATTATAAAATAGTTTATCATATTCTAACTATGAACTTTTCTCATTTTTTATGAGTAATTATTTGTATTGGTATGTTATTGCTAGAACAGCTTTCATATGACTTATAAAATGATGAAAATAATTTAAAGTATTATTATGTTAAACCAAAAAATTTATGGCCATTTTAGAACTGAACCTTGCTATTTGAGGTGTGGTTCTTAGATCAGCATCGGCATCACCTTGGGAGCTTATGAGAACTGCAGAATCTCAGACTCACACCATACTTAGTACAGATTCCCATGTTATATGTATTGAAGTATGAAAAGCACAGTTCTAAAATTAGAATAGGAATGTTACAAACATTTACCCATGGTTGAAAGTAAACCAACACGCTTTACGTTTCCTTCTAGTAGAATTTACCTTCTTAAAAATTATTATCGTTTTCTTATAGTAAATCATTATGACACTATTTTAATTAATTATTATTATTATTATTGTTTTATATTCTAGGATGTTGTTGTGGAGCAGCTGAGGGGGAGGCAGAGAGGAAAAGGGGGAGGAGTATAGGGTGGAAGGAGGATGAAGGAGGGAAGGGGTGTGGTAGAAGCCCAGAGCATTCCCCTCATTCCAGCAGCGGAGCCCATGGGACTTCCAGTGGCAGCACTAGGTCATCACTGGGCTGGATGCAGACATCAGGGGACATGGCTGAGGCTTTCAGCCCTCCCCACAGCTCGGCTTGGGAGCCTGGGAGGCTTCCAGTCCTTCTAAGTTTTATAGGTGTTCTTCGGTGGTCTTAGACCTTTACCGTTTAATAGCAGAACTTTGTCTCTGATGTGTGGGGTTTTTGTTTTTTTCTTTCACTTCTGTGTTGGATTATTAGCTACCTCCACCATTTAAACTCTGCACCCCAACTAATCTGTTGTCCTTTGCTTACTTCTAAAATGGGGGAACTTTCTGTGGAGACCAGCACTTGAGCTCTTTTGTTGAGCTAAATTGCAGCTTTGCTGCTGATTCTCTGGGGAAGGCTTTTTGTGCTGCTCAGGTTTTAACTGTTGACCTTGTAAGCACTTCTGGGTCCTGCAGGCTGGTAAACCTGGGTTATGTGGAAACTGTGGTCTGGGCCTGAGTCTTTTCAGCAAACTGCACCTCCTGAAGTTCTATATTCCTGACCAGTCTCCACTGAGTGGGCCTGTGCTGATTGGATGGCAGATCAGCTGTCCATACTGTGCCCCAACATTCCCCTGGTGGGCCAATCTCCCCCACCCCCTGCACTCCAAACATTTCCCATGTGCTGGTCCCCTACAATGACTCACCGGCTTCTGAGTGGCTCTTTTTTTCAGTTGTCTGTGGCCCTTGATCCTATGTAGGTCCACAGGAACCCTGTTAGTGGTTTTGCTGGCCTGGGGGCCACCAAGGCCCTCTTCACCCCTGCAGTCTCCAAGCAACTTCATATGGAGGGGACAACAGTGGCTTTTGCCAGCTCTTGCTCTGTGTGCTCACCAGGGCCAGCCTTGAAGTGGTCGGTGTTCAAAGGGTCGGAATGGTCGTTTCCTTCTCTCATCGTGGTCCTCCTGCCTTCATGAACTCCATAGGTCTCTCCTGCTCTTTCACTGAGCTCTAGCAGCCCAGCTTGGCATTTGTTGCTTTTTAATAGTTGTAAATTGGTCGACTGTGGGAGAGGGTGATGCTGGGGACCATCTATTCCGCTTTCTTGATAGGAAATCAGTACAAGACACTATTGAGAAAAAATCCTGTAGGGCAATGACTAGATTTATTTAATCTAGTAACACAAAATTAGTAGCATGTAATGAGAATTGTTGGTTATAGAAGAGGACGAAAATGGAAAATATAATTTATTAATTGTTTTGAAGGTAAATTTCTGGAACATATGAGTACATTCAAATATGCATGTTTTATTTATTTATTTATTTTTAAAATGTGTACTCCTTTATCAAGCCTATGGGTAAAGCCACATAATAATACAAATAACTGAAATTTTTAAGAAAAAATAGCTAGTGGGATAGAGAATTTTAAGAAAAATAGCATTACTCTGTACACTAGGGTCTGGTGAACAGAGCATTTACTAATAATCCTCAATGTTTAAAATTTATACATTCTTCATGCAAATATATTTATCTACTTTGGAAAAAATATGCATACTATCTAGTAAAAGAATTTCTTTCTTACTAGTTTCACAGACTGCAGATTTACACTTTGAATTGCACTCAGACCAGCTTTATAAAACAGAGATTTAAAAAATGAACTTAGAAAGTGTTGCTTGCCAGTGTAAATTGGGTTGACATTGTCTACTGGAAAAGAACCAAATGCAATTCCTATTTTTTTGTATGTAAAAATATAATTAGCATGTATAACTATAAATATCTGAGTGATTTATTGAGTTTAAAATCAGCTGTTAGATTTCATCAAACCTAGTCTTCCTGAAAGTTTATTTCGTTTTTACAATATTCTCAAAACACATTTTTCTTTATGTCATTCAAAACCAATATGAAGTAGAAGTATAGGCAGATTATAGAACATTGTTATAATTAAATTAAAATTATCAAGTTTTCTTTTTCATATGATATTGGGAGAGGCACCATTCAGAGAAGCAAAAATATCATTTTTTCCTCTAGCAAGTAACTTTCTATTATTAACATTATAGACCTACACTTAGACTGTAACTCTCCAACTAAAGGTATCTGTGTACTATGAATAAGTAAATAGCTTTTTCATAAAGCTAGTTAAGATGTTAACAAAAGTATACCACTATTTTAATTTTTTAAAAAACCATAGGCATTATGTAAAGTTTTCTGCCACAGTGATTTTGTCATAAATCCATTTGGAATTGAGTCTGAAGTTAAGGTAGTTGTCACCAAACTAACATTCTTTTAGAGTAATGTCCATAATAACATATTTAGTATCTCTATTTGGTTAACCAAAAATTCTATTTAAAATAACACTGAAAAAGTAATGAAATTGATATTAAAGTTCTTATAGTGTTGAAGCAACTTTAATAAGGCTAACCTTTCCTCAGATAATTATGAAGCATTGACAAAGCGTTACATTTGAAATTTTAAACATGAATAACATATATGCTTGAAGGTAGTGAAGAGTAAATAAAATCAGGCAGAAACTAGAATAAATTCAACCCTTGAATAAAAGAAAATCCATTGGTTGAGCTAAACATCCATATGTCTTATCCCATGAAGGCAGTGCCCTCTTTCCACAGTACAGGGAAGCCAGAACTGAAGCAGAAAGCAAATTTTACTGGTTTAAGTTATAATATGATGAAGTTTGGAGCTGTCAGAGAAGATGGAAATCAAGAGGAAATATTAGAAAGGAGGCAAATAAGGCGCCCCAAAATGTGTATCTAAACTCTTAAATATTGGCTGACTTTTAACTATGCTTGTGCTGGAGAGATTCCAAGAAGCTTAGAGGAAAGCACCTGCTGAAAGGCTGAAAGAACTGAAACCAAATTTCAACTGCTCTCCATCTTGGGGGAGACAGAGTTAGAATTTTGAATCCCAGCGAATTAGAAAGGTTCATTAAACACCTTATGTTTTTCATTGAAATTCAAGAAGGGCTACACCTTACTAGCAAAGATTATGTTACAGGACAAAATAACGTGCTATAGGAACATTGGCAAACCAAAACAGACATGCCTTAGTTGAAAGTCAAGTCTCCAAAAGTTCAGTGTTATCATCCAGTCATTTAACTATGTCTTAGAACAAAAACGATCCTCCTTCAAAAGAAGAGAATAGAATTTACAATCTACTATACATCATCCACAATGTCTGGTATACTAGACATGCAAATGGTAAGGAAAAATGTGACTCATAACAGGACAAAAATAATGATACCATGATTACCTAGACATTAGAATTAGAAAGGACTGTGAATCATCTATGCAACTATGCTCAAGGACTAAAAGGAAAAGATGACTAAAATGAGCAAAAAGATGGGATATTACAGTCCAGAAATAGAAACAAAACAAAAAAGAACCACTAGTAAATTCTAGAACCCAAAATGCAATCATTGAAATAAAAGTTTTCTAGGGAAGTTTAACAAAAGATTAGATATCAGAGGAAAAGAATCATTAAAATTTAGAACAGCACAGTAGAAATTATACAATATGATAGAAAAAACTGGGAACAAAGATTGAAAATAATAAACAGAGCCTTAGTGTCCTGAAAGGCAATTTTAGTAATTTTAATGTATATTTAATTGGAATTCTAGAAAAAGAGAGGGAAAGAATGGAGCAGTATACTTGAAATAACAATGACCAACATTTTTTCAAATTTTATGAAAGACTTAAACCTTCAGATCCAAGAAAGTTATCAAATCCAAAGTAGGATAAATACAAATAAAATCACCCTCAGAATCATATGGTCAAAGCGATGGAAATTAAGCATGCAGAGAAAATCTAGAAAGCAGGCATGGCATGGGAAGTGGGAGGGAACAATTACATAAGAAAGAACAATGATATAAATGAAGACTTTCATCAGGAGTAACAGAATCAAGAATATATGAAACAGTATCTTTAAATTACTGCGAGAGTAAATGATGTAAGCATTGTGCATACATTTGAAAACTTTTGATTTAAGGCCTTGATTTGAAAATGTATTAGGTATTTGGAATTTTGTATTTTTTCTTGCAGACACATCTCACATAAGAGATTAAATATCATTTTTTCAGCTTTTTATTTTTATTTTTTTAATTTTATTTTTAATTTGCAAATAATTGTGTATAATTTGGGGGTACAATGTGATGTTTTGATATGTTAAATATGAGATGATTAAATCAGATATTAAGTCTGTCACTCACATAGTTCTATTTTTGTGATACATTTAAAAATTTTTTAAGCAATTTTGAAACATACTATGAATTATTATTTATTATAGTCACCATTCCGTGCAATAGTTCACTAAAGCTTATTCCTCCTGTCTAACTGAAACTTTGTATCCTTTTTTCAACATTTCCCCTTTCTCTGTCTATCCTCATCTCCCAGCTTCTGGTAGTAATCATTCCAGTCTGTAAGTCTATTTATTCAACTTTTTTATATCCCACATGTGAGAGCATGCAGTATTTGTCTCTCTGTTCCTGGCTTATGTCACTTAGCATAATGTCCTCTAGGTTCATCCATGCTGTCACAAGTAACAAGTTTCCCCCCTTTTAAGACTGAATAGTATTCCATTATGTACATATATACTACATTTTCTTTATCCATTCATCTGATGATGAACACCTAGGTCACTTCCATATCTTAGCTATAGTGAAAAATGCAACAATAAACAGGGGAGTGCAGATCTCTTTTTAAGCATACTGATTTCAGTTCTTTTGTATATATACCCAGAAGTGATTACTGGATCATACAGTACAGTCATGCATCACTTAAGAACTGTGATACATTCTGATAAATGTGTAATTAGGCAATTTGGTCACTGTGCAAAAACACATCATCGAATGTACTTACAAAAACCTAGATGGCACAGCCTACCACATGCCTAGGCTATATGGCATAACCTATTGCTCCTATGTGAGTATGGCATAGCCTATTGCTCCTATGTGAGTAATGCTGCTCTGTAACTTTTTGACAGTTGCAAGGTCAAGAGGTGATAGGAATTTTTCACCTCATGGAACCACCATCCTTTATGCAGTCCATCAGTGACCAAAACATTGTTATGCAGCACATGACTGTAATTCTATTTTTACTTTTGTGAGGAGTCTCTGTACTATTTTCCATAATGTCTGTATTAATTTATATTCCCACCAATAGTGCACCAGGATTCCCTTTTCTTCAAATCTTTGCCAACACTTACCTTTTGTCATTTTTTTTTTTTTTGGCACCCCCCACTCCCACTGGAGAGACCGGTGGGCTTCCAGAAGTGTCTTGGTTATTGCCAGACTGGGTGCAGATGTCATGGGGGTGTGGCAATAGCCCTCGCCCCCCACTACCCCAGCTCAGGAACCCAGGGCCCTTCTTGCTGAGGCTTGCTGGTTGTCACTGGGCTGGATGCTCATGTGGGGCTGGTGTGGATGAGGCTCTTGGCCCCCAGTGCCCTAGCTCAGGAGAACCCGGGGCTTTTCCTGTGGTGGCTTGGTGGTCATCGCTGGGCCGGCTGTTTGTGCGGGGTAGGGAGTGTGGATGAGGCCCTCGGCCCCCTGCTGCCTCTGCTCGGGAGAGCCCGGGATGCCTCCTGCAACAGCTTGGTGGTCACTGCTGGGCTTGTTACTCATGCAGGGGGGCATGGAGAATGCCCATGGCCTCCTGCTGCCCCAGCTCGGGAGAGCCCAGGGCGCCTCCTGCAGTGGTTCGGTGATCCTCAAAGGGCTGGTTGCACTTGTTGGGGGGGCATGTGGCCAAGGCCCTTGGCCCCCATCCTTGAGACTGGTTGTGGGTGTTGGGGTACATGGTGGAGGCCCCCAGCCCTCCCCACTCCCTGGCTTGGTAGCCCAGGGGACTTTCAGTCCTTGTAGGTGTTACAGATGTTCTTTGGTGAAATGAGACCTTTACTAGTTAATATCAAACTTTGTCTTTGGCTGTGGGTTTTTTTGTTTTTTTTTTTTCAGTTCTGTGTTGGATTATTTGCTCTTCCCACCACTTAAACTCTGTACTGGAACTAATTTGTTGTCCTTTGCTTACTTCTAAAATGGGGGATCTTCCTGTGGGGACCAGTACTTGAGCTCTGTGGTTGAGCTAAATCGCTGCTTTGCTGCTGATTCCCTGGGGAAGGCTTTTTGTGCAGCTCAGGTTTTAATGGTTGACTTTATAGGTACTTCCAGAGCTGGTGTAATCTGATGCACCTGGGTTGTAAACACTGGTCTGGGCCTGAGTCTTTTCATCAAACTGCACCCCTTGCAATTCTATATTCCTGACCAATCTCCTCTGAGTGGTCCTGCACTGATTGGGGGGCAGAACAGCTGTCCTTGCTATGCCCCAGTGTTCTCCCAGTGGGTCCATCTCCCCAACCACCTGTTCTGCAAACACTTTCCATGGGACGGGCCCTGCTTCGGTCCCTTGCAATGACTCACCAGCCTCTGAGTGGCTCCTTTTTTTCACTTGTTGCAGTTCCTAAATCCTATGTGGGTCCACGGGAACCCTGTTGGTGGTACTGCTTGGGTGGGGGCCACAAAGGCCCTCTTGTCCCCTGCCACCTCCAAGCAACTTCATCTAAAGGACACAGCTGAGGCTTTTGCCAGCTCCTACTCTGTGCACTCAGCAACTCTAGCCTTAAAGCAGCCGTAGCATGAAATAGTTGGAGCAGTTTTTTCTTTCTCTCATCATGGATTTTCCCACTTTCATGTACTCTGTAGGTCTCTCCTCCTCTTCCCCTGAGCTCTAGCAGCCCCGACTTGGCTGTCATTGCTTGTTAATAGTTATAAATGTATTGATTTGTGGGAGAGAGTGACACTGGGGACCATCTACTCTGCCATTTTGACTGGAAGTTCCCTTTTGTCTTTTTGTTAGTTGCCATTCTAACAGGTGTGAGATGATATCTCATTGTGGTTTTAATTTGCATTTCTCTGATGATCAATGATAATGAAATTTTTTTGTGTGTATCTGTAGGCCATTTGTATGTTTTCTTTCAATAAGTGTCTATTTAAGTCTTTTGCGCAGTTTTTGATTGGGTTATTTTTCTTCTATTGAGTTGAGTTCCTAATATATTTTGGATATTAGCCCCTTATTAGATATAGGGTTTGCAAATATTTTCTCCCAATCTCTGGGTTGTCTCTTCAATCTATTATTTGTTCCCTTTTCTGTGTGTATGATGTGAAATAAGGGTCTAATTTCATTCTTCTGGATGTGGATATCCATTTTTCCTATCACCATTTATTGAAAAGTCCCTCATTTATCCATTGTGTGTTCTTGGCACTTTGGTCAAAAATCAACTGACCATAAATATTTAGGTTTATTTCTGGGATCTCTATTCTGTTCCATTCATCAATGTGTCTGTTTTCATGCCAGTACCATGCTGTTTTAATTACAATAGCTTTATAATTTTTATTTTGAAGTCAGGTACTGTGATGCCCCAGCTTTGTTCTTTTTGCTGAAGATTGTTTTGTATATTTGGGGTCTTTTATGGTTCTCTACACATTTTAGGACTGCTTTTTCTATTTCTGTGAAAAATGACATTGGACTCTTGATGAGGATTGCATTCAGTCTATAGATCACTTTGGGAAGTATGGACATTTTAACAGTATTATTTCTTCCAGTCCATGAATATGAGATATGTTTCCATTTATTTGTGTCTCCTTCAATTTACTTGATAAATATTTTATACTTTTCAGAGTTATAATCTTTTACATCCTTGGTTCAATTTACTCCTAAGTTTTTTTGTAGATTTTTTTAAGCTATTGTAAATGGGAATTTTTTTTTTTGAATAGTTGGTTGTTAATGTTTAGAAACACAACTGATTTTTATATGTTAATTTTGCATCCTGCAACTTTACTAAATGTTTTTACTGATTTTATTTTAACGGCATTTTTGTAAACTCTGTAGTTTTTCTACATGTAAAATATTTTCATCTGCAAATAGATTTTTTTACTTCTTTATTTCTAATTTGGACATATTTGACTTCTTTCTCTTGCTTAATCGCTTTGGCTAGGACTCCCTGTACTTTGTTGAACAAAAGTGTTGAGAGTGGACATCCTTGCCTTTTTTTGGATCTTAGAGGAAAAGCTTTTAGTGTTTTACCACTGAACACGATGTTTTCTGTGGGCTTTTTATAAAAGGTCTTTCTTGTGTTGAGGTCAGTTCTTTTTATACCTAATTAAGATTATTATAAAGATTGTTGATTTTGTCAAATGCATTTTATGAATCTATTAAAATGATCTTGTGATTTTTATTCTTCATTCTATTAATGTGCTATATCACATTGATTGATTTGCATTTATTGAACTACACTTGCATCCCAGGGATAAATCCCACTTGGTTATGGTGTAGTCTTTTAATGCACTGTTGAATTCAGTTTGTTAATATTGTTGAGTATTTTTGCATCTATGTTCATCATGGATAATAGGCTGTAGTTTTGTTTTCTCTTGGTGTCTGGTAGTGGATTGAATTATGTCCCCCCAAAACTCACTTGAGTTGCATCCCCCAAGTTTTATGTATTAGAAACTTAGCCCCCACTGTGACTGTTAAGAGGGTGGGAAATCCTCTTTTGGTAATTGAAAGGTGGAATCTTAAAGAGGTGATTGGATTGTAAGACCATGTCATAGTGAATGGATTAAAAATGGTGGTCGGGGCATGATTCTGAGGGCTTTAAAAGAAGAGAAGAGTCTGTCTTTCTCTCTCTCTCTGATCTCTCTGCTTCCACTGTCTTGCAATGTGAGACCCCTGGGTCACTGTTGCCACCAACAGATGGACTTTGGACTTCCCAACCTCAGAAACTGTAAGCAATAAATTTTGTTTTCTTTATAAATTATCCAGTTCCAGGTATTTTGTTATAAGCAATATGAACAGACTAATACTGTGTCTTTTTCTGGCTTTGGTACAAGGTGAGAGAAGACATAAATAAATAAAATCAGAAATAAAAGAAGAAACATTACAACTAATGCCTCCGTATTAAAAAGATTATAAGGGACTATCATGAACAATTATATGCCAACAATTACACAAGCTAGAAGAAATGAATGAACTTCTAGAAGTATATTAGTGAACCTGAATCAAGAAGAAATAGAAAAGGACTGCCTGGTTAGCTCAGTTGGTTAGAGAGTAGTGCTGATAACAGCAAAGTCCAGGGTTCAAGGATTCAATCCCTGTGTTGGCCAGCCACCAAAAAACAAAACAAAGAAATGGAAAGTCTGGACAGTCTAATAATAGGTAAGGATATTGAATCGTTAATTTAAAACCTCCAAACAAACAAAGCCCAGGACTAGTTGGCTTCACAGATAAATACTATCATTTATTTATTTATTTATTTATTTATTTATTTTCTCGATATACATTGTGGCTGATTATTGCTCCCCATCACCAAAACCTCCCTCCCTTCTCCCTCCCCCCCCTCCCCCCCAACAATGTCCTTTCTGTTTGCTTGTCGTATCAACTTC
The DNA here is from genome assembly GCF_027409185.1 of Cynocephalus volans. Lineage (NCBI taxonomy): Eukaryota > Metazoa > Chordata > Mammalia > Dermoptera > Cynocephalidae > Cynocephalus > Cynocephalus volans. The sequence continues at coordinate 59,372,287 of NC_084471.1, read as the reverse complement.
AAATAATTGTGGTTGTTATATCTTCTTCCCCCCCCTCCCGGTTTTGTGTGTGTGTGTGTGTGTGTGTGTGTGTGTCTGTGTGTGTGTCTGTGTGTGTGTGAATTTATATATTAATTTTTAGCTCCCACCAATAAGTGAGAACATGTGGTATTTCTCTTTCTGTGCCTGACTTATTTCACTTAATATAATTCTCTCGAGATCCATCCATGTGGTTGCAAATGGCAGTATTTCATACGTTTTTATAGCTGAGTAGTATTCCATTGTGTAGATGTACCACATTTTCCGTATCCACTCATCTGATGATGGACATTTGGGCTGGTTCCAACTCTTGGCTATTGTAAAGAGTGCTGCGATGAACATTGGGGAACAGGTATACCTTCGACTTGATTTCCATTCCTCTGGGTATATTCCCAACAGTGGGATAGCTGGGTCGTATGGTAGATCTATCTGCAGTTGTTTGAGGAACCTCCATACCATTTTCCATAGAGGCTGCACCATTTTGCAGTCCCACCAACAATGTATGAGAGTTCCTTTTTCTCTGCAACCTCGCCAGCATTTATCGTTCAGAGTCTTTTGGATTTTAGCCATCCTAACTGGGGTTAGGTGGTATCTCAGTGTGGTTTTGATTTGCATTTCCCGGAGGCTGAGTGATGTTGAGCATTTTTTCATATGTCTGTTGGCCATTTGTATATCTTCCTTAGAGAAATGCCTGCTTAGCTCTTTCGCCCATTTTTTAATTGGGTTGCTTGTTTTCTTCTTGTAAAGTTGTTTGAGTTCCTTGTATATTCTGGATATTAAACCTTTGTCAGATGTATATTTTGCAAATATTTTCTCCCACTCTGTTGGTTGTCTTTTAACTTTCTTAATTGTTTCTTTTGCTGTGCAGAAGCTCTTTAGTTTGATATAATCCCATTTGTTTATTTTTCCTTTGGTTGCCCGTGCTTTTGGGGTCGTGTTCATGAAGTCTGTGTCCAGTCCTATTTCCTGAAGTGTTTCTCCTATGTTTTCTTTAAGAAGTTTTATTGTTTCAGGGTGTATATTTAAATCCTTAATCCATTTTGAGTTGATTTTAGTATACGGTGAGAGGTATGGATCTAGTTTCATTCTCCTTCATATGGATATCCAGTTATCCCAGCACCATTTGCTGAAGAGGCAGAATACAGCAACACATACGAAAAATTATTCATCACGATCAAGTGGGATTCATCCCAGGGATGCAAGGTTGGTTCAACATATGCAAATCAATAAATGTGATACACCATATTAATAAACTCAAACACAAGGACCATATGATCATCTCTATAGATGCTGAAAAAGCATTTGATAAAGTTCAGCATTCATTCTTGACAAAGACCTTCTATAAGTTAGGTATAGAGGGAAAGTATCTCAACATAATTAAAGCCATATATGCCAAACCCACTGTCAATATCATCCTGAATGGGGAAAAGCTGAAAGCTTTTCCTTTAAGAACAGGAACTAGACAAGGATGCCCACTCTCACCACTCCTATTCAACATGGAGTTGGAAGTACTAGCCAGAGCAATCAGAGAAGAGAAGGAAATAAAGGGCATCCAGATTGGAAAAGATGAAGTCAAACTGTCCCTGTTTGCAGATGACATGATCCTATATATCGAACAGCCTAAAACCTCTACAAAAAAACTCTTGGAATTGATAAATGATTTCAGCACAGTAGCAGGATACAAAATCAACACAGAAAAATCAGTAGCATTTCTTTTCTCCAATAGTGAACATGCAGAAGGAGAAATCAAGAAAGCCTGCCCATTTACAATAGCCACCAAAAAAATAAAATACTTAGGAATTGAGTTAACCAAGGAGGTGAAAAATCTCTATAATGAGAACTACAAACCACTGCTGAGAGAAATTAGAGAGGATACAAGAAGATGGAAAGATATTCCATGCTCTTGGATTGGAAGAATCAACATAGTGAAAATGTCCATACTACCCAAAGTGATATACAAATTCAACGCAATCCCCATCAAAATTCCAAAGACCTTTTTCTCAGAAATGGAAAAAACTATTCCGACATTTATATGGAACAATAAAAGACCACGAATAGCCAAAGCATTGCTCAGCAAAAAAAATAAAGCTGGAGGCATAACACTACCTGACTTTAAGCTATACTACAAAGCTATAATAACCAAAACAGTATGGTACTGGCATAAAAACTCTTGGAGTTGATAAATGATTTCAGCACAGTAGCAGGATACAAAATCAACACACAAAAATCAGTAGCATTTCTTTTCTCCAATAGTGAACATGCAGAAAGAGAAATCAAGAAAGCCTGCCCATTTACAATAGTCACCAAAAAAATAAAATACTTAGGAATTGAGTTAACCAAGGAGGTGAAAAATCTCTATAATGAGAACTACAAACCACTGCTGAGAGAAATTAGAGAGGATACAAGAAGATGGAAAGATATTCCATGCTCGTGGATTGGAAGAATCAACATAGTGAAAATGTCCATACTACCCAAAGTGATATACAAATTCAATGCAATCCCCATCAAAATTCCAAAGACATTTTTCTCAGAATTGGAAAAAACTATCCAGTCATTTATATGGAACAATAAAAGACCACGCATAGCCAAAGCAATGCTGAGCAAAAAAAATAAAGCTGGAGGCATAACACTACCGGACTTTAAGCTATACTACAAAGCTATAATAACCAAAACAATATGGTACTGGCATAAAAACAGACACACTGACCAATGGTATAGAATAGAGAATCCAGAAATCAACCCACACACTTACTGCCATCTGATCTTTGACAAAGGCACCAAGCCTATTCACTGGGGAAGGGACTGCCTCTTAAATACTATCATTTAAAGAAAAATCAATACCAATCCTTCTTAAACTCTTTCAAAAAATACAAAAGGGAGTAATTTCTCACTCATTTTATGAGGCCAGCTTCAAGTTTTTTGGTATTTTTTAATGGACTGAAAACTTAAACTCATTGTTAACTTTCTCTATATTTTTATGACTACTTTTCTATGATTCTTAAATTTGTCTTGGTAATACATAAATTAACATTTTTGGTGACATGACCTTACTAAATATTTATAAATATTCAATTTTGTCTTGATGTAAATAAAAATTCTTATTAAAACTATATCTCTTACAAGCCCTTAATTAAATGAAATTTTATAAATAAGTACTACTGACATAAATTGGTGTGACTATAATAAAACTGACCTACAAGTTATGAAGAAGAAATTTTATATAAGCATCTGTCCTTATCTTCAAAGGAGAAATGAATTTTTTGAGCTTGTTAAGTAGAGGTTGGATAATAGCTCCCTACTTTGTTCTAGTTCTTTGTTACTTTGCTAGTTTGTTCATTTGCTTGCTATTTAATTCTTTTAATTTATTTTTTTTATTCTCTTACTTTTTTATTGAAATACAATTGATTATATATATCTGTGGGGTACATACAGCATTGAATATCAATACCTGTGTGCAATATGTGACACTCAAATCAGGATAATTAGTATATTCAACATTACACAATGTAATCATTTTTTGTGGCCCTTTACCAATTTCTTACTAAACTCCCTCCCTCTCCCTCCTTCCCACCTCTGCTGGCCTCAGTTCTGTTCTCTTTTTTTGAAAGTTCAATGAATTATTTATTTATTTATTAGCTCCTACTTATCAGTGAGGACGTTTGTTATTTCTCTTTCTATGCCTGCCTTATTTCACTTACTAAATATGATAAAATATGTTATAACATTATGTACCAAAACTTTAGGTTGTTTTAGAAATGTAGATAATCCCATTAATATATTGAAATTTATTTTTATTACTAATTTTCGAGATGTAAGTTTGTTTTAATTGTCAATATGTATTTATCTTCTCTTGTATTGATACATTGTAGAATGCTGCTTCAAAAATTGTATTTTTAAATGACTTTAACATCTGCAATATTAACAGAATATATTTTCTGCTTATAATAAAGTAAAATTAGAAAGTCCCTACCAAAAAGCTGTCTTAAAAATCCTATGATTCTAGTAATAAAATATTGATTTAAAGAAGAATTTATAAAAGAAATCATAAGCAAAAATTAAGTCAATGCATGTTAAAATTTGTGGAGCAAAACTAAAGCAGAAGTTAGAAGGAAGTTTATAGCTTTATTTTTTTTTTAAAGTTTATTTTTTTAGTGCTGTTTATTTAATTTGATTATACATATTTATGGAGTTTAGAGTTGACTTTCAGTATTTGTGTAAGTATGTGATGATCAAGCCTGTATTATTAGCATTTTCATCATAACAAATCATAATTATTCTTTGTGTCCCTTACCCAATTACTCAGCCCCCCCCCCCCCCCCGCCACCTCTAATAACTATAGGTCTTTTCTTTCCTTCTGACAGTTCAACGTTTTATTACGGTTTTTATTTATTTATTTATTTATTGGCTGCCACTTATGAGTGAGGACATGCAGTATTTCTCTTTCTGTGCCTGGCTTATTTCACTTATAATTTTCTCCAGGCTCATCCAGGTTGCTGTGAATGGCAGGATTTCATTCTTTTTTATGGCTTAGTAGTATTCTATTGTGTATATACACCACATATTCCATATCCAGTCAACTGGCAATGGACCTTCCAGTCGGTGCCATGTCTTGGCTGTTGTATATAATGCTGTGATGAACAGACAAGTGCAGGTATCTGTTTGCATGATGATTTCCATTCCTCTGGATATATACCAGAAGTGGGATTGCTAGATATCTGTAGTTGTTTGAGAAACCTCCATACTGTTTTCCATAATGGCTGCACTAATTTACAGCACCACCAAGAGTATAAAAGAGTTCCCTTTTCTTCACTTCATCACCAGCATTTGTTATTCTCAGTCTTTTTGATAATGGCCAGTCTAACTGAGGTGAAATGATATCTCAATGTGGTTTTGATTTGCATTTCCCTAATGATTAGTGATGTTGAACATGTTAGCCATTTGTATGTCTTCCTTTGAAAAATGTCTTTTCGGTTTCTTTGCCTGTTTTTAAATTAGATTATTTGTTTTTTAATGATAAAGACCCTTAACAAATTAGGTATAGAAAGAAAATATTTCAATACAATAAGAACCATATGTGACAAAACCGTCAACAACATCAATGGGGAAAAGTTGAAAGCTTTTCTTTTAAGAACAGGAGCTAGACAAAAGTTCCCACTCTCACCACTCCTATTCAACATAGTATTTGTAGTATTAGCCAGAGCTATCAGGCAAGAAAAGAAATAAAGAGCATACCAGTGGAGAATATGAAGTCAATTTGTCACTGTTTGCAGGTGACCTTATCCTAAATATAGAAAACCCATAATCTTTACCAAAAATCTCCTAGAGCTCATAAACAAACTCAATAAAGTTGCAGGATACAAAATCAATACATAAAAATCAGTAGTCTTCTTATCACCAATGAACAAGCAGAAAAAGAAATGAAAGAAATCAAGCCCATTTATAATAGCTACCAAAAGAATAAAATACCTATGAATAAACTTAATCAAAGAGGTTAAAGATGTCTACAATGAGAACTACAAAACTCTGCTGAGAGAAATTAAAGAAGAAGCAAAAATATGGAAAGACATTCCTTGTTCATGGATTGGAAGAATTAACATTATGAAAATGTCAATACTACCCAAAGAGATCTACAGTTTCAATGCAATCCCCTTCAAAATGCCAATGACATTCTTCACAGAAATAGAAAAAGCAATACTAAAATTCAAATGGAACAACAAAAGATCCCGAATAGCCAAATGAGTCCTGAGCCAACCAAAAAAAAAGAAAAGAAAGCCATTACACTACTGGACTTCAAACTAAACTACCAATGGAACAGAATAGAGAATCCAGGAATTAACCCACATATTTTCAGCCAACTGATCTTCAACAAAGGCACCAAGAACATACATTGAGGAAAGGACAGCCTCTTCAGAAAATGGTGCTTGGAAAACTGGATATCCATGTATAGTAGAATGAAAATAGACATATACATTTCGCCATATACCAAAATGAACTCAAAATGGATTAAAGACTTAAGTATAAGACCTGAAACTTAAGTCTTAAGTATAAAACCCCTGGAGAAAACATAGGGAAAATACTTCAAGAAGTAGGACTGGGCAAAGACTTTATGAACAAGACCCCAAAAGCACAAGCAACAAAAGAAAAAAATAAACAAATGGGATTGTATCAACCAAAAAGTTTCTGCACAGCAAAGAAAGCAACCAACAAAGTGAAAAGACAACCTACTAAATGGGAGAAAATATTTACAAACTATACATCTGACAATGGATTAATGTCCAGAATGTACAAGGATCTCAAACAACTTCAGAGTATAGCTTTAAATTTTATTTGAACACTAATTTTGAATTTATTTTAATACAAATAAATTAACACTTAATAGAAAGAGTAAGAAAATATTAATAATCATGATATGACCAGACATCAAAGACAATAAAGCAAAAAAAATATTAGAACTTTAAAAAGATTAAGAAGTTAGACAATGTTTGATAGGATGATAAAACATAAGATAGAAAAGACAGACATGAACAAAAAAAGAATGAAATGGAATATTTGCAGGCACAAAATATTACATACAATAAATTTGAAAACTGAAAATCTTTATGAGCCATAAGTTTTAGAAAATAAGTGAAGTACTGAAATAGTGATAAAAAAATGAAAAATTTTAATAGAAAAAACAGTCATTTAGAAACTACTGATGATCATTTTATATACTCCCAAAAATCTTAAATCCAGATGGATTTCAAGTAAATTTTACCAAATTGCCCAATTTTATGCATTTTATATGTAAAAAATGAGAAACGAATGATTCCAAACCATTTTAACAGAAGTAATACAACACTGATACTAAACTTAATGAGAATGGTACATAAAGAAAAAATTATGCAACTATTTCTCTCATAAAAATAGCTATGAAAATCTTAAATAAATAGCAGCATAATTCATCCAGTGATACACTGAAGCAGACTTTATATCAGGAATAAAAGAATGGTTTAATTTCAAAAAATACATCATAATTTAACATAACATATGAATAAACTGTATGGGTAAAATTCCCAAACAGTTGCACAAAATTATGCTAAATGTCTTTTCATGAGAAGCACTTCAAATCAATCATGAATACAGGAGACCTTTCTCAACTTGATAAATCATTTTTCTAAAGTAACAACAAATCACAAGATCAAAATCATACTTAACTGAGGTATACTTTCTTTAAAATTGGAAACAAGTGTGTCACTATTACAGGGACTATATAGGATTCTGTGCAAAATAATAATTAGGAAAATAAGATACTCAAATATTGCAAGAAAAGAGATAAATTGTCAATATTTACTAGCTCATTAAATACTAAACATATCAGAATCAATGTGCAAACTACTAGAACTGTCAAGAAATATCAGTTGTTCTGCTAGAAACCAAATCAGAGGAATAGATAATTTAAAAATGAGATAATACATCCAGTACCATGTACTGATGAAGGTACTGGGTATTTAACTCTCACATAACATTGATGAAGGTTTACACTGTTTCCATCTATTTGTAGAAAACTCTAGTAGTTGGAGGAGGAATGAAGCATGTTTATGACATGTAATTCAGCAGTCCACTCCTCAGATATCCCCGAGTAATTTTGTTTTTGTTTTTGGAGGATTTTTAATTAATTATGTATTTATTTTTCATTTTTGTTTTTAATTGACACATAATTATTCCCATTTGTGGGGTAGAGTGTGATATTTTGATACATGCTTTCATAGTTTAATAACCAAATCAGGGTAATTAGTATATACATCATCTCATACATTTATCATTTCTTTGCAGTGAGAACACTCAAAATCCTCTTGTCTAGCTATTTTGAAATACAATGGTACTTCAAAAAGTTTGTGTAAAAATAGGATTAAGAGATAATGCTAATCTTCCCATGAACTTTTTAACGTACCCTTGTATACAATACAATGGTGTTAACCATAATCACCTTATTATGCAATAGAAAACCAGTACTTATTCTTCCTAAGTGTACCTTTGTACCTGTTGACCAGCCTCTCCCTGTCCTTCCCTTCCTCCTACCCTTTCTATCCTCTGGTAACCACTATTCTATGCTCTACTTCCATGAGATCAATTTCTTTATATTTTGCATATAAGTGAGATCATGCAATATTTGTCTTTCTGCACCTGGCTTATTTCACTCAATATAATGTCCTGTGGGTTCATCCATGTTGCCATAAATGACAGGATTTAATTTTTTTTTTCATGGCTGAAGAGTATTCCATTAGTATGTATACTAACTTTTCTTTATACATTCTTCTGTTGATGGATATTTACAATGATTTTATGTCTTGGCTATTGTGAATAGGGCTACAATAAAAATGGGAGTGCTGTTATCTCTTTAGTGTACTGATTTCACTTCCTTTGAATATATGCCCAGTTGTGGGATTGTTAGATCATGTGGTAGTTCAATTTTTAATTTTTTGAGGAACCTTCATACTGTTTTCCATAATGGCTATACTAATTTGCATTCCTACCAATAGTGGGTAAGGGTTCCCTTTTCTCCACATATTTGCCAAAATTGGGTCCAAAATACGAGTACAGTACTCAGTGCACTGAGGAAGAGTAGCAGCTCAACTTTGAACGTGAGACACTAACATAAAATAAATGACATTTAATCAAATAATAAACTATTGTTTCATTATGTACCTGTGTTTGGCACCTAATCCTTACAACAATACTGTAAGGTCATTATTATACCTAGTCTCGCCAGAATGTTAATATCATCTATGATAGCATAGCAAATGTAATCAAGATTTTAATACACTAGGACTGGTGCTTTATTTCAATAATATAAAATAATATAATGTAAATATTAAGTAAAATTTATAAATTTTTAGAATTTGTGCTTGACATAGCCCTATGTTTGGTCTTTAGCTATTATATATGTTGTTTGGGTATGTGTGGGTAATTTTACTTTTAAACCTGTAGGCTTCAACTATTTTTAGTTCCACCATAAAATTTGGTAAATAAAACTTTGTAAAAGAAAATGGAAACATTTCCTCTTTGAGGGTAAACATATTCTCAATAATGTCATTTCAGAAACAGGCTCATTTATATCAGGTACTGATGTGAGGCTGCAGGGTAGGAAGAACTCTAATGACTCATGTGATTGGCACCATTAATAACTTCTGCTATGTCTTCTTATTCAGACTATCACGGAGCTGCTTTGTGCTGCAGGTTTTCTTTCCTTTCCAGTGCCTTACATGGAAGAAATTAGTTGAGTTCCAAAAGCTCAGCAGTAATCAGAACAATTTCCCTACAGAATATGTTGGCTGGAGATTTAACACTACATTTTTAGATAGGAATTCAAGTTCCATGTGAAAAAGTCCAATAATGAATCCAACTCCAAATTTTACAGATAGATTGATATATATAGATATATGTAGATTCTTTTTGATATATTTAAAATGTTTTTTTTAAATAATAAAATATGTTGAATGAAAAGAATATCTGCTACTGATATACGAAAATATGTACTGATATAATTAATTTTAATGGTCATACTTTAGAAGCAAATACACAGAAAATTATACTGGTTTTGTTTTTTAAAATTTTCTCATATAGGCTTTCAAGCACTTACACATTACTCGCACCCACAGACTGCATACCTCAAAGCATATCTTTAAAAACATTCCTATAATAACAGGAATAGTAATAAACATATACCAATACAATGTATATATGTAAATATATATATACTGAGACATGTTGCAAATACCGAAAACTTAAATAAAAACATAATTTACATATCAGTATTATTCAAATCAACAACACAAACCAAAAAAAAATTAAAGGTATCAAATTATGTTTGTAAATATTTTGTTATGTGGACATTCACAAAGATCACGTTCTTTGCAATGTAGTAAAAAAACCCATTACATTTATAAATAGCCAAAATTATTTTAAATTTACTATTAATTTTTTTAATTCATGTATTTTTCTTTACAAAACCACTTTATAGATTTTCTTTCCAATTCTACTTTTCTTGTTGACAATGGATTAAAACATAGTAATATGCAGCTATTGTTTGTAAAGTGCCTTAAAATGAGTTTTTTTTTTTCAGAGCACAGAACATTCTAATTATTAACAATAAACATGATAATGACTACTATCTATTAGTTCATAATTGTCTCAGGCAATATGTTCAGTGAATGACATGCTGTATCTCATTTTTTCCTTCATAATGTTCCTGTGAGTCTGATTATCATCATCATCATCTACATTTTACAACTGGAGAAACTGAGTCACACAAAGATTGTTTTGTAACATGCACAAAGCTAAAAACATTAAAAAATGACTGAGCCAAGATTTGAATCAATTTTCTTTACTCTGGAGTTAAGCTCTTTGTCATTGCATCTCCTTTTATGCCACATCATATTAGAATCACTTCTTTTGCCTAGTATTATAAACAGAATGTTTGAGTGCTACCAAAATTTCTATGTTGAAATCTTAACCCCCAATGTGGTAATATTAAGAGGTGGTGCCTTTGAGAGGTAATTATGTAATGAGGGTGGAGTCCTCATGAATGAGATTGGGCCTCCTATAAAAAGACTCCAGAGATACTAAGGACCTCGCTTTATAGACCAGGTATCTGGGAGAGAAGGGGAAGAGCAGCCAAAGCAAAGATCAAGCAGCAGGCCTCAGGCAGGTTTCCAAGAGAAAGAGGGTGAGATGTTCAGCATTGTCCTTTCAGCTGTCACTAACACAGGCAGCTGCTCTTCCTGGTTAGCCTTGGTCTACCCACTGGATTCAGATAGCCCAATGACAGCTTTTGCTTCAATATTTTTGAAACAGGATCCCCGGCCCAGCCCAGTGCATGTGGAGCAGGGAGACATCCAGCAGGAAAAAAACTCTGCAGAGACCACATGCCCTGCAGTGCCAGCACATGACACAGCAGGTAGGCCTCACCGCCACCAATAGACTCCATCCCTGGCCTGGCCAAGTACACGCGGAGCAGGGAGATGTCCAGCAAGGGAGGTGGAAGCTCCATAGACACCACATGCCATGTGATGCTGGCACGTGACCCAGCAGCCTGGACAAGTGCATGCTGACCAGAGAGGCAGCTCCCTGGAGAGGGCCAAGACCCGAGGCAACCACACACACAAGGCACTAGTGGCCAACGGAGCAGACACTGAAGTAGCCATACCAAATCGGCAACCCCAGCACCATCCTAGCCAGACAATAGTGTCAAACCAGTGGACTATGAAACTCCCTGCCACAATGACTAAACATCAAAGGAAAGATACAAGAAACATGAAAAATCAAGAAAGTACACCACCATAGGGTGATAACTCTCAAGCTCTAGATCCTATAGAACAAGAAGCCATTGAAATGTCTGACTAGGAATTTTGAGTGATAATTCTAAGGAAACTGAATGAGATACAAGAAAACTCAGCTAGACAACATGATGAAATGAAGAAAAGTACACAGGACCTCGAAGAAGAAATGTACAAGGAAATCAATGCCATGAAAAAGAATGTAGCAGACCTTGCCAAACTGAAGAATTCATTCAATGAAATAAAAAACACAACAGAGTTTAACCAGCAGGCTTGCAGATGCAGAAGAGAGAACTTCTGACTGTGAAGATGGGCTGTTTGAAATAATGCAGGCAGACAAAAAAAACGAAAAAGAAAAATGAATTAAAAGCATTGAAGAAAATATGAGAGATATCAGAAAACCTTAAGTGCTCAAATATGTGAGTCATGGGTATTCCAGAAGGGGAGGAAAAAGGAGATTGCATTGAAAACATATTCAACAAAATAGTAGCAGAAAATTACCCAGTTATTAGAAAAGACACAGATCTTGAGATTCGGGAAGCTCAAAGATCCCCAAATGTATTCAACCCAAAAAGGCCTTCTCCAAGACATGGTATAGTCAAATTGGCAAAACACAAAGAGAAAGAGAGAATCATAAAAGCTGCAGGAGAGAAGCATCAAATCACCTGTAAGGGAGCCCCAATCAGACTAACATGAGACTTTTCATCACAAATCCTAAAAGCCAGAAAGAAATGGGATGATATATTCAAAATATGAAAAGACAGAGATTGCCAGCCAAGAATACTCTACCCTGCAAGGCTATCCTTCTGAAATGAAGGGCAAATAGTATATTTCTCAGACAAACAAAAACTGCGGGAGTTCACTACTACATGACCACCCTTACAAGAAATTCTCAAGGGAGTACTGGGTTTGGTTCCTGAAAAATAACTACCACTGCCATAAAAACCCAAGAAAAATCAAAACCCACTAGTATAATAAAAATAGCATTCATGAAGAGAAATCAAACAAAAAGGCTATCAGCAACTCAACGAAACCAACTAATACAGAAAACAAACAGTAAATCAGAAAGAAAGGAACAAAAGACAGCAAAGATCCAAAAAAAAATCAATAAAATGCTGGGATTAAATCAACACTTTACAATAACAATTCTTAACGTAAAAGGCTTAAATTCCCCAATCAAAAGACACAGATTGGCTGACTGGAATAAAAGGGAGGACCCAACTGTATGCTGCCTTCAAGAGACCCACCTCACCCATAAAGACTCACATAGACTAAGAGTGAAAGGATGGAAAAAGACTTACCATGCAAACCGAAATGAAAAACAAGCTGGAGTAGCTATTCTTATATCTGATAAAATAGACTTTAAACTAAGGACCATAAAAAGAGATAATGAGGGCCACTACATAATGATAAAAGGATTGATCCATCAAGAAGACATAACGATCATAAATATATATGCATCCACTGTTGGAGCAGTCAGATTTATAAAACAAATTCTATTAGACCTAAAGAAGGAAATAGACACTAATACCATAATAGCACGGGACCTGAACACCCCACTGTCAATATTGGACAGATCATCTAGGCACAAAATCAGCAGAGAAAAACAAGATCTAAACAATACTCTAGACCAATTGGACTTGGCAGATATCTACAGAACATTCCATCCAACAACCTCAGAATATTTATTCTTCTCATCAGCACATGGATCATTCTCCAGGATAGATCACATTGTTAGGCCACAAATCAAGTCTCAACAAATTCAAAAAAATTGGAATTATCCCATGTATATATTCAGACCACAATTGATTAAAATTAGAAATCAATAACAAATGAAAATCTGGCAACTATACAGACACATGGAAATTAAACATCATTCTATTAATGACATATGGGTCCAAGAAGAAATCAAACAGGAAATAAAAAAATTTAGTGAAACTAATGAAAATAATGATACATCATACCAAAACCTGTGGGATACTGCAAAAGCAGTATTAAGGGGGAAATTTATCACATTAAATGCTTACTTCAGAAGAATGGAAAGATGGCAAGTAAACAACCTAACACTTCACGTTAAAGAACTAGAAAAATAGAACAATCCAAAACCAAAGTTAGCAAATGGAAAGAAATCATTAAGATCAGAGCAGAACGTAATGAAATTGAAACCCCCAAAACAATACAAAAGATCAATGAATCAAAAAGTTGGTTTTTTGAAAAGATAAATAAAATTGACAAACCATTAGCAAGCCTAACTAAATAAAGAAGAGAGAAGATCCAAATAACAAAAATTAGAAATGAAAAAGGTGATATTACAACTGATACATCTGAAATACAAGGAATTATTCGAGACTACTATAAACAAATATATGACAACAAATTTGAAAATCTGGAGGAAATGGATAAATTTCTGGACACACACAAGGTACTGAAACTGAGCCAAGAAGATGTAGAAAATCTGAATAGACCAATAACAATAAAGGAGAGTGAGGCTATTATCAGAAGTCTCCCACAATGAAAAGCCCAGGACCACATGGATTCACAGCAGGATTTTACCAAACATCCTAAGAGGAATTGACACCAATTCTTTACAAACTATTCCAAAAGATTGAAACAGACAGAAATCTCCCAAACTCATTCTATGGAGCAAACATCACCCTGATACCAAAACCAGTTAAGATACAACTAAAAAAGAAAACTACAGGCCATTATCCTTGATGAATATAGATGCAAAAATCCTCAATAAAATACTAGCAAACAGAATACAGCAACATATACATAAAATTATACACCACGATCAAGTGGGATTCATCGCAGTGATGCAAGGTTTGTTCAACATATTCAAATCAATGAATGTGATACACCATATTAATAAAATCAAACACAAGGACCATATGATCATTTCTATAGATGCTGAAAAAGCATTTGATAAAATTCAACATTCATTCATGACAAAGACCCTCTATAAGTTAGGTATCAATGGAAAGTATCTCAACATAATTAAAGCCATATATGTTAAATCCACTGCCAATAGCATCCTGAATGGGGAAAAACTTAAAGCTTTTGCTTTAAGAACAGGAACTAGACAAGGATGCCCACTCTCACCACTCCTATTCAACATGGAGTTGGAAGTACTAGCCAGAGCAATCAGAGAAGAGAAGGAAATAAAGGGCATCCGGATTGGAAAAGATGATGTCAAACTGTCCCTGTTTGCAGATAACATGATCCTACATATTGAACAGCCTAAAGCCTCTACAAAAAAACTCTTGGAGTTGATAAATGATTTCAGCAAAGTAGCAGGATACAAAATCAACACACAAAATCAGTAGCTTTTCTATTCTTCAATAGTGAACATGCAGAAATAGAAATCCAGAAAGATAGCCCATTTACAATAGCCACCAAAAAAATAAAATACTTAGAAATTGAGTTAACCAAGGATGTGAAAAATCTCTGTAATGAGAACTACAAACCACTGCTCAGAGAAATTAGAGAAGATGGAAAGATATCCCATGCTCTTGGATTGGAAGAATCAACATTGTGAAAATGTCCATACTTCCCAAAGTGATATACAAATTCAATGCAATCCCCATCAAAATTCCAATGACAGTTTTCTCAGAAATGGCAAAAATTTTCCAGACATTTATATGGAATAACAAAAGACCATGCATAGCCAAAGCAATGCTGAGCAAAAAAAATAAAGCTGGAGGCATAACACTACCTGACTTTAAACTATACCACAAAGCTCTACTAACCGAAACAGCATGGAACTGCGACAAAAACAGACACACAGATCGATGGAATAGAATAGAGAATCCAGAAATCAACCCACACACCTACAGCCATCTGATCTTTGACAAACACACCAAGTCTATTCACTGGGGAAGAGACTGCCTCTTCAGCAAATGGTGCTGGTATAACTGGATTTCAATATGCAGGAGAATGAAACTAGACCCATACCTCTCACCATATACTAAAATCAACTCAAAATGGATTAAAGAATTAAATACACCCTGGAACAATAAAACTTCTTAAAGAAAACATAGGAGAAACACTTCAGGAAGTAGGACTGGACACAGACTTCATGTATACAACCCCAAAAGCACGGGCAACCAAAGGAAAAATAAACAAATGGGATTATATCAAACTAAAAATCTTTTGCACAGCAAAAGAAACAATTAACAGAGTTAAAAGACAACCAACAGAGTAGGAGAAAATATGTGCCAAATATACATGTGACAAAGGATTAATATCCAGAATATACAAGGAACTCAAACAACTTTACAAGAAAATACAAGCAACCCAATTAAAAAATAGGCAAAAGAGCTAAATAGGCATTTTTCAGAAGAAGATATACAAATGGCCAACAGACATATGAAAAAACAGTCAACATCACTCAGCATTTGGGAAATGCAAATCAAAACCACACTGAGATACCATCTCACCCCAGTTAAGATGGCTAATATCCAAAAGACTATGAACGATAAATGCTGGCGAGGCTGTGGAGAAAAAGGAACTCTCATACATTGTTGGTAGGACTGCAAAAATGGTGCAGCCTCTATGGAAAATGGTATGGAGGTTCCTCAAACAATTGCAGATAGATGTACCATATGACCCAGCTATCCCACTGCTGGGAATATACCCAGAGGAATGGAAATCTTCAATTTGAAGGTATACCTGTTCCCCAATGTTCATTGCGGCACTCTTTACAATAGCTAATATTTGGAACCAGCCCAAATGTCCATCAGCAGATGAGTGGATACGGAAACTGTGGTATATCTACACACTGGAATACTACTCTGGTATAAAAAAGAACGAAATACTGCCATTTGCAATGACATGGATGGACCTAGAGAGAATTATATTAAGTGAAACAAGTCAGGCACAGGAAGAGAAATATCACATGTTCTCACTTATTTTGGGGAGCTAAAAATAAATAAATAAATACACAAAAACCCAGGGGTGGGGGGAGGGAAGAAGACACAACAATTACAATTCCTTGAAGTTGATACAAGGAGTGAACAGAATGGACATTGTTGGGAGGGAGCAGGGAGAGGGAGGAAGGAGGGAGGTTTCAGTAATGGGCCACAATAATCAACCACACTGTATATTGACAAAATATAATAAAATTTGGAAGAAAAAATAAATAATAAATAAATAAAATATCATTTCAGAACAACTAAATAAATAAATAAATAAAAATAAAAAAATTAAAAGTACTCCAGAGAGCTCTCTCACCATCTTTCTGTCATGTGAGGATGTAAGGGGAAGTAGGCAGTGGGCAACCCCAAAGGGGGCCCTCACCAGAACCCGATCATGCTAAAGCCCTGATCTCAGACTTACAACCTCCAGAACTGTGAGAAATAAGTTTCTTTTATTTGTAAGCCAACTGGTCTATGGTATTTTGTTATGGCAGCCCAAACAATTAAAACATTTAGACAATGGGGAGAAATTTGGGTGTCACAACCATAGCCAAATCATCCATTTCAAAAGTTAGAAGACACAGAGTATCTGTTAATAGATTTTTACCTAGCAGGAGTGCCCTGTGTTCATGAAAGCTAGTCATTTTAGTGCTTATAAACTATTTCTACCTAGCTGCCAATTCATATACTTACCAAATACTGTGAAGTTATATTAAAGTACATTTTTATCCAGTTATTTTTCTACATGTGTTTTATTTGTTTAAAGTGTTTTAAAAGGACTGTGCTGGGACAACAACCTACAGAATGGAGTTAATGGTCCTTTCATCAGGTTTTCAAGAAAATAAAGAATTCCATAAACATAATCTGGAAACACATCTTCTTTTGCAAACTATTTTACAAAAAAAGATATTAATAAAACTCTTAAGCAAACTTAAATCCATGTCTCTTGCAAGTTGTGATGAAGCTTATAGACATGACACTGATTTCAGGAACACATTTTTTTGATTGGCAAAAAAATCAAAGAGGAGAAATGCAAAGAAATGCCAGTGCTTCAACAGTGCTATCTTAAAGGCAAGAAAAAGCAATAAAGGGCATTCAAATTGGAAAGGAGGAGTCAAATTATCCCTACTTATGGATGACATGATTCTATACATAGAAAATCCTAAAGACTCAACCAAAAAATTACTAGAACTAATAAATGAATTCGTCATAGTATCAGGATACAAAAACAGCACAGAAAAATCAATGGCCTTCCCGTATCTCAACAATGAAATAGCTGAAGAAGAAATCAAGAAAGAACTCCCATTCATAATAACTACCAAAAAAATGAAATGCCTAGGAATAAATTTAACAAAGGAGGTGAAAGACCTCTATAATGAAAATTACAAAACAGTGGCAAAAAATTTTGAAGAGGACACTAATAAATGAAAAGATAACACATGTTCATGGGTTGGAAGAATTAACATCAGCAAAATTTCCTTATTATCCAAAGCAATCTACACATTTAATGCAATGCCTATCAAAATACCAATGACATTCTTCACAGAAATAGAAAAAAAATGATCTTAAACTTTGTATGGAACCACAATAGACCAATCTTCAACAAAAAGAACAAAGTTGGAGGAATCACACTTCCTGATTTCAAAATATTCTATAAAGCTATAGTAAACAAAATAGCATGGTACTGGCATAAAAATAGACAAATTGACCAATGGAATAGAATAGAGAGCCCCAAAATATACCCACACACAGCCAACTGATTTTTGACAAAGGTGCCAAAAATATACAGTGTGGAAAGCACAACTTCTTCAATAAATGTTGCTGGGAAAACTGGATACCCACATGCAGAAGACTGAAACTAGACCCCTGTCTCTCATGCTACACAAAAATCAACTCAAAATGGATCAAAAATATAAATTTAAGACCCCAAACTATGAAACAACTAGAAGAAAATGTAGGGGAAATGCTACACGAAATGGAAGTGGGCAGCACTTTTTTGAGTGAGATTACAAAGACATAGGCAACTAAAGAAAAAATACATAAATGGGACTACATCAAATGGAAAAGCTTCTGTACACAAATGGACAACAGGCACATGAAAAAAATGCTCAACATAACTAACCATCAGGAAAATGTAAATTAAAACCACAATGAAGTATCATTTCACTCCAGCTAGAATGGCTATTATCAACAAGACAAAAAATAACAAATGCTGGTGAGGATGCAGAGAAAAAGGAACTCTCCTACATTTTGAGGGGGAGTGTAAATAAGTACAACCACTGTGGAAAACAGAATGGATGTCCCTCAGAGAGTTAAAATAGATTTACGTTATGACTAAGCTATCCCACTACTCAGTATATACCCAAAGGAAATGAAATCAATATATCAAAAAGACACCTGTATTCCCATGTTCATCACAATTCTGTTCACAATAGCCAAGAGATGCCATCAACAAATGAATGGATTAAAAAAAACTGTGGTATACGTACACACTCAGCTATTGAAAAGTGATATCTTATCATTTTCAGCAACATGGATAGAACTAGAAACCATCATATGAAGTGAAATAAATCAGGCACATGACAAATACCACATGATGGGGGTTTGGGGGGAGTTGGAAAAGTGGTGGTCTTATGGGTACAAATCTATGCTATCTACCCTAAGTGAGTCATTGTGCAGTATATGCATGTATTGAAATAATACACTGTACCCCACAAATATGTACAGGTAAGTGTTAAAACGTGTTGAATAAAGTAAAATTTAAAAATAAAATAAATACATAAATAAATTGTTGTTATTTATAATAAACAAGTAAACAATTGGCTAAAAAAAATAGATCAAAGTCCATCTTTCCAAAGGCATGATTAATCACCAAGCAATACCATCTCTTAGTGATGAAGCAGTATGTTAAACACATCATATCTGTTTATCAGTTTTCAGCTCTCAAAGACAACTATGTTGTACTTTTTCCTGCCACTTTGAAATAAAATCTATGGTTATTGATAAATTTAAATATATTAATATTCTTTAATTCATATGCCTTTAGTCTTTTGCATAAAAGGGCTATATTATATAGCCATATGTATGTATATAAAATATTTGTAGAGAGTCCTAAATATATGTATATGACATATGTACATTTTTTAATTTTTGAAGATAATATTTTCTCTGGGTTTTACATTCAAGTTGAAGTTAAGAAGAACGAAGTGAATTTCAGCTGGAACACAACCAGTGAAGATAGAGATACAGTTTCTTCAACACAGAACTGTCTTTCATTTGTAAATATCTCATGACACCTAACACCTTGCCCAATGGCAGCTCTCAAGAAATGTTGTTAAATTGCACGGTCAGTTGTGATATTTTTTCCTCCAAATCTTTATTTCTAATTTTCTTCTAATTAGTATTTATTATTTAAATTATCTGCATGATTGAATTTTCTGCATCTCAACCAGATATGAGTATCGTTTAAACTTTGCCAGGATATTACCAGTTTCTCTTAATTTTCTGAAAATTATTGACCTAATATTTGAAAAGTGATGTGAGGTATTTTAAAGATGATTTTCTTATGGTCATAAAAAAGTCAGTTATATTGTTAGATGTATTTTCCATGGTAGTTCAACAGTGTTAGATATTGTATATTTTATTTCTAACTGCAGTGAAATAAAAAACAGTCTAGTATTAACATCCACATAGAATTTAAGGGAATACAAATCTGTGTTAACAGTGAATACATTTATTTTGAAGTTGAAAATGAAAATGGAGAGCCTTTTTATTTCATCTAATCTGATCGTGTGTGCTGTTATATTAAGTCCAAAGTAACTTAGATAAATTTAATATATGTCTGAGGGAGCTGCTGAGCTTCTGTTTTTATTTCAAATTCACATTGGAGGCTTATGTGGAGTTTTTATTGTTCCAGTTCTTACTTCTTTTGCTCCTTTTTTGTTGTT
This sequence comes from Cynocephalus volans, assembly GCF_027409185.1. Taxonomy (NCBI): domain Eukaryota; kingdom Metazoa; phylum Chordata; class Mammalia; order Dermoptera; family Cynocephalidae; genus Cynocephalus; species Cynocephalus volans. The sequence continues at coordinate 59,352,091 of NC_084471.1, read as the reverse complement.
GTCTTTCCTTGGGGACATCTGTAGAGAAGAGTTGTGGACAGGAGTGGGAAAGCAGACATCCCCCTTTGAAATGGACCAAAAAGGAACAACGACTTTGACCTTCAGAATGTGTTGTGTGATCAAAAGTCCACCATACATCAAGGTAAACTCTTCTTGCACTTGATAGATTTCTAAATTTATTTAAACAAAGTACGTGTAACAGAAAGTCAGAATTTATTAGGATTCCTCAATGAAACCTCTGAATGTGCAACTTCTCTGTAAAGTAACCAGATATCTTGAAAATTTTTTTTTGCCTGTTTGATATGCTGAGTATTTGTTACCAATACCAACTTACTTTCTTCCTTCTGCTTCCCTAACCCTTTGAACTCGAACACACACATACACACATATGCACATACTCACACATACACATGCAACTTTTCGTAAGCCCTAGGTTACTGGGAGTAACACAGTATAGATAAAGAAGAAATAGGTTCACAGTAACTTGGATAATTTTATTTAAAGCCTCATCATCAAAGAAAGAACATTCACAATGATGTACTAAAGGGACAACTACAAATATGTTGGCTCGTTATCCAGTATCTGCTCAAATCTTTCCATCACAATAAATAGCACATATCATATCCCACAAAACAGAATAACTGGTAAGATACAAGAAAGGGTAGATTTCAATATTTCTTTCTTGAAGGACATCATATTTAAATCTGCATTTTTATATTAGAATGTTTTATTATCTCCTCATCCTCAGAATTATCAGGTTAGGGAACAGAGATGCAAATTAAAAAGTCTTGTACATGGCAAACCACTTACAAATTTAGGTCTTAGAGTAGCAAAAATTGATGTTATTATTTATTTATTTTGAATAGCCAGTTATAAAGCCACTAGAAAACTTTCAGGATTATTGACAAGAAATACTTTAAAAATTTGGCATTATATAGATACAGATGTATAAATAGATATTGATATTATGTAGATATTTAAGGCCATACGGTTTAAGAATCTCTTTGTCTGTCTGTCTCTCTATATATATTTATTTATATTTGCCACAAAAAACTTCATATGTGGGTCTTCTTTACTGTGTTAAGGTGTCATTATGTTGATTGGTTTGTGAATGTTAATCCATACTTCCATTTCTGAAATAAGTCACTTGGTTATGATCTATTTTTTTTTAATATATTGATGAAGTCAATGTGGAATATTTTGTTAGTATTTTGGTATATTTTGTTCTTGTCATTATTTTTGTGGAAATGTTTTAATTTTTGTTAATGAGGTGATGCTGAACTAGTTGTGGAGTTTACCACTTCTATCCTATAAAATTTTGTAACATGGACATTACTTCTTCTTTAAATATATGATAGAGTTCACCAGAAAAACTCTGGACTTTCTGGGAAGGTTTTGAGTTACAGCATCAATGTTCTAAACAGCTATAATATAAAATTTGTATTTCTGCTTGGTCAGTATCAATAAATTGTATTTTATAAGGAAATTGTCTGTTTAATAAATAGACTAATTTGTTGACATGAACTTGTTCATAATTTTTTTATTAACTTTTTTGTTGTCTGAAGAATCTATTGTGGTGTTTCCTTATTCATTCTTGGTATTGGTAGATTGTGTTTTTACTAATTTTTCCCTGTTTATCATTGCTAAGGGATTATAAATATTAATTTTCTAAACAAACCAAATTCTGGTCTCATTTCTTATTTCTATTGCTTTCTCTTTTCCATTTTGTTGGTTTCCACTAAAATAATTTTTATAACCTTTCTTCTCATACTGAGTGAAATTTGCTCTTATATTTCTAGGTGAATACTTAGATTATTGATTTTAATGGTTGATGAAGAGTATGTATTTCTAGGTATTGGGCACAGTGTTCTTCTACTCAGTCAATTAGTATTAGTATTATCACTATTCATATGAAAGAAAAACATCGTTCATACATTTGGAGTACAATCAGACTCTGAAAACCTGTTTGCTCTATTGAGATTTTAACACAGAAATAAAAAAAATGGTTTTCCTATTAAACCAGAAATTTTTGAATACAGGAAAATATGGTGACTCTACTGACACATATACAAGTAATAACCCCAATTCCCTGAACATGTAGGCTTTCAATGAATACTTGTTGATAAAAACAATTATTCATGATACATTTGTACTTGTAAATTTCTGAAATATAATTTAAATTTATAAATTTGTAACATAAATTTATACATTTTGCATTTATACAAACAGATACACTTAAGTAGTGGGCATTTATTTCTACTGCACAATATTATTTTTTCTTAGGAAAAGGTCACTTAAAGTGAGAACTACTATTGTTAAGCTGTTAACAAATTGACAGGTCTATTGTTCTTAATTTTTCTATAACTATAGTCAAAATGCCCAGCTTACCTATTATATAATTTCATGGTTATTTATCAACATTTTTGCATAAATAAATTTTATGAATTTTATGAAAGACAAATGGTTTCCATGAAGTACTCTCTTAAAGCCCCTTTTATTTGGATTGTCTAAATGTCTGACTTTTGAACAATAAGCAAATCAGAGACACAAATTGCCAAAAGGTTATACTCACATATTAAAATTTAACAGATTTAGCTATAGAGAGAAAACAGTAACTTCGAATGTGTCAAGAATTATTTAATAGTAAAATATATAAAACAATAAAATGATGCATTTATTATAATGATATCTGTTGGAATGCCAATAGCGCAATTATTTGAAATTCTATGACATCATTATAGACTAGTTTTGCCTATTATAAAATTTCATAGTATTGAGATCATGCAGTAAATTCATTTCTGCATCTATCTTCTTTCACTCTGTATGATTTTGATATTTATCCACGTCAATTTGTGAATCAAATTGTTGCTTTGTGAATCAATAGTTGATTTCTTTGTACTGCAGACTAGTATGTTATGTATGAATATATCTCAATTTATTTATTTTCTCCTTGATGAACAAAAGGATTGATACCAGTCAGGTTTATTATGAATAAAGCTGCTACAACCTTTTCTTTCAAGTCTTTTTTTATGGACATACATTTTTGTTTCTCTCAGGTAAGTCCCTAAAATTGAAATTGCTGATTCAAAAGTTAGTGAATGAATAACTTTAGAAGAAATTGCCAAATATTTTTCTACTTACTTTGAGTTTAATTTGCTCTTTATTTTCCAGCTTCTTAATTTGGAAGGTTAAATAATTATTTTTTATTTTTTTCTAATATAAACATTTAAAGTTATAAATATTCCTACAATAACTTCTTTATCTGCCTTTCCCTAAATTTGAAATCTGCTTTTTATTACCATTCAATTTAAGTTTTCTATAATGATTACATATGATAACTCTTTTACTAATGGGTTATTTAAAAGTATGCTGCTTACTTTTAAATATTTTGAGGTATAACATGTTTATTTTATTGATTCATAATTTAATTTCATTGTAGTCAGAGAACATACTTAGTAAAATTTTTATCATTTGAAATTAATTTAGACTTGCTTTATAGCCCTATCTTAGAGAATGTTCTATGTTCCTTTGAGAAAAATGTTTTCCTCAGTTTTGGCTATAGGGTTGTATATACTGTTCACCCCCAAACCCCCTATTACTGTGTGGCCCAATGATTCTCTCTTAGCGGAGGCAAAGCAATCTATCTGGCTCAGTAACATGGGTTTCAGGATTAAAGGCATGTTTCTGTTTGGAAATTAGTAATGTATACTGCAGATAATAAAACCTTGATGTAAGAAGGGAAGGGCAAATCCTCATTATGGGCAGAACTTTTACATCTTTATTTAATAGTAGAATAGTCAGGTACTCACTCAGGGGAAAATGTGTATATTCCAAGATTTTGGCCTGTGGCCAGTAGCCTTGTTGTATAGACAGGCAAATTGGCCCTAGATAACAGACAGTAGAGAATACCTATCATATGAGACACTCTGTTCTGGAAATATCTATAAAAATTTAGAAATATTGAAGAGGATCATTTGAAACGCCACTCCCCCATCCCCAAAATGGCTTCTTCAGATCACTAGACCATTTGCTTTAATGAAATGTGTAGCTCGTTGGTTTTCAGATCATAAACTAATGACCTAAGATATGAAATAATCCCCTTGCATCTCATAAAACAGATAATATTATAAGGAACTGCCAAAATAAACTGGACAGAAATTATTTGTAAATGACTGTGGGTAAAATTCTCCAAAACAAGGTCCTGTGTACAGCATGAAGTAGATCATATCAGACCTCTACCAGTAGAGAGAGAAAGCTAAAACTGAATTTGAAGTGAGAACAAAACCTTTTCTACCCTAGGCTACACTTATTCCATAACAGATCTAATCTGCGGCATAAAATTAAAGGTTTAGAAGAGTACATTTTCTATTAAATAGACCCACTTGCCTGTCTTCTGATAAAAATAATCATTTCAAAAATGGGCTAAGAAATATAATATTACACAAGCATACCATATTTTTTTATCACTCTCAGATCAGTAGTTTAATTGAAAATTGGAATGAACAATTGCACCTCACATACAAAAGGTGGTGAAAAAGAACTAAAGACTCCAGTGACACTCCAGTGTCACTTACATTCTTAGTAAGAAGGCTAAAGTACAAAATTAACAAGACACTAACATATACAACAACCATGTAAGAGATAGGAAATATTAAAAGATGTAACTTGAAACAAAATATCAAAATGTGGGGGGGGATGGCATCAAAACATTGAGTTAGCTTTGTTTTGTTACCTTAGATATCAAAGTTTGTCGAAGTTAAGTTATTAGTTTAAAATAATCTATAACATGCTTTTTGTAAGCCTTATGGTAATCATAATAAACAAAAACTTATAAGAGACATACTAAAAATAAGTAGCAAGAAATCAAAATACACTGCTAGAGAAAACAACTCAATCACAAGGGAAGACAGTAAGACTGGAAAAAAGGAAAAAAGAATCAGCAAAACAACCAGAAAAAAAAGGAACAAAATGGCAACAAGTCCCTATATATAAATAACACATCTAAATGTAAATGGATTAAGTGCCCCAATTATAAAACATAGACTGGCTAAATGGATTGTAAAACAAGAACCAAGAACATGCTGCCTACCAGAAACTCACTTCACCTGTAAAGACATGCAGTGTCTGAAAGTGAAGGGATAGAAAAAGAAATTTCATGCAAATGGAAATTAAAAAAGAGCAGGGGTAGCTATTCTTATATCAGTGAAATAAACTTCAAGCCAAGAAAAGTAAAAAAAAAGGTAAGGAAAGTTATTATATAATGATAAAAGGATAAACTCAACAAGAGGATATAATAATTCTAAACATAAATGCACCCATCTCCAGAACACCAGTTACATAGAGCAATTACTACTAGACCTAATGGGAGATAGACTCTAAAATAATAATAGTCAGGGACTTATAACACCATACTTTCAGTAAAGGACAGATCATCCAGACAGAAATTAATCTGGAAATATCAGAATTAATCTCTACTATAGGCCAATTGGACCTAATAGACATATGTAGATCATTTCATCCAACAGCTACAGAATGCACATTCTTTCCAGCAGCACAAGACACATTCTCTAGAATTGACCATAGGTTACTCACAAAACAAGTCTGAATGAATTTTAAGAAACTGAAATTATATCAACTACTTTTTCTGAATATGATGGAATAAAAGTAAAAATCAACATCAGAAGAGGTCCTAGAAACCGTACAAATGCATGAAAATTAAACAACATGCTCCTAAACAATGAATGGGTCAAAGAAGAAATCAAAAAGTATATTAAAAAATTCATGGAAACAAATAAAAGTGAAAATGGCACATACCACAACCTATGGGATACAGCAAAAGTAGTTCTAAGAGGGAAGTTTGTAGCAATAAATGCCTACATCAAAAAAGAAGTAAGACTTCAAATAAACAACCTAACAGTATACCTCAGGAGCTGGAAAAACAAGAACAAACCAAACCCAAAATCAGTAGAAGGAGATAAATAACAAAGATAAGAGCAAAAATGGGTGAATATAGATTAAAAAACAATACAAAAGATAAGCAAAATGTTTAAGCCTTTAGCTAGACTCATGAAGAAAAAGAAAGAGAAAATTCAAATAAACAAAATCAGAAATGAAAAAAGAGACATTACAACTGATACCACAGAAATACAAAGGGTCATAAGAGACTACTACAAACAGCTATATGTGAAAAAACTGGAAAACCTGGAAGAAATGGAGAAATTTCTGGACATATACAACTTACAAGGGTTGAATCATCAAGAACTATGAAACATAAACAGACCAATAATGAGTAAGGAGATTGAAGGATTAATAAAAAGTCTCCCAACAAAGAAAACCCCCAAACTAGATAGCTTCACCACTGAATTATACAAAACTTTTAAAAAAGAACAAATACCAATTCTTCTCAAACTATTCTAAAATGTCATAAAGAAGGGAATACTGCCAAACATTCTATGAGGCCAACATTAACCTCATACTGAAACTGGAGAAAGACAAAACAAAAAAAGAAAACTACAGAAAAATAACCCTTATAAACACGGATGCAAAGACCATCAACAAAATAGTAGCAAACAGAATCCAATAATACATTAAAGAGATCATTCACCATGATCAAATAGGATTCATCCCAGTGATGCAGGATGGTTCAACATATGCAAATCAATAAACAGAAGGAGAGGAAAAAAACATATTATCATTTCAATTAATGTAGAAAAAGCATTTGATAAAATCCAATACTCCCTCATGATAAAAACATTCAACAAATTAGGTATAGACAGAAGGTACCTCAACACAGTAAAGCCTGTATATGACAAACGCACAGTTAATATCATACAGAATGGACAAACATTGGAGGCTTTTCCTCTAAGATCTGAAATAAGACAAGGATGCCCACTTTCTCCACTCTTACTCAGCATAGTACTGAAAGTTCTAGCCAGGGCTGTATAGCAAGGGAAAGCAATAAAGAGCATCCAAATTGGAAAGGAGGAAGTCAAACTATCCCTATTTGCAGATGACAGGATCATATACATACAAACCCCTAAAAATTCCACAAACAATTACTAGAACTAATGAATGAATTCAGTATATTTGCAGGATACAAAATCAACACACAAAAATCAATAACCTTCCTGTATGCCAATGATGAAATAGGTGAAGAAGAAATCAAGAAAGTACTCCCATTCAAAACATCTACCCCCAAAAATGAAATACTGGGACTAGATTTTATGAAGGAGGTGAAAGACTTCTATAATGAAAACTATAAAACATTGGTGAAAAAAACTGAAGAGGACACAAATAAATGGAAAGAACCCATGTTCATGGGTTGGAAGAATTAACATCATCAAAATGTCCATATTACCCAAAGTAATGTGTACAGTCAATGAAATCACTATAAAAATACAATGACATTCTTCATGGAAATAGAATGATCTTAAACTTTGTATGGAATCACAAAAGATTCCCTGCAGTTAAAGCAATCTTGAACAAAATAAAGTTGGAGGCATCACACTTCCTGATTTCAAAATATATTGTAAAGCTATAGTAATCAAAATGGCATAGTATTGGCATAAAAATAGACAAAACTGGCCAACGAAAGAGAGTAGGGAGCCCAGAAATAAAGTCATAAATTTACAGCCAAATTATTTTTAACAGAGGTGCTAAGAATATAGAGTGGGGAAAGGACAGCCTCTTTGATAAACGGTGCTGGGAAAACTGGATATCCACACACAGAAGATTGAAACTAGACTCCTATCTATCACCATACACAAAAATCAACTTGAAATAGATTAAAGACCTACATTTAAGACCTGAAACAATGAAACCACTAGAAGAAAACACAGAGGAAAAGCTACACAAAATGGGAGTGAGCAAGACTAGAAGGCACAGGCAGCTAAACAAAAAAAAAATACACAAATAGGATGACATCAAACCAAAAAGCTTCTGCACAGCAAGGGACACATCAACAAACTGAGGTGACAACATAAAGAATGGGATAAAGTATTTGCAAATTGCACATCAGATTAGGGCTAATATCTAGAATATGTAAGGAACTCAAGCAACTCAACAGAAAAAAATAATAATAATAACCCAATTAAAAAACAGGCAAAGGACCTAAAGAGACATTTCTCAAAAGAATACAAATGGCAAAAAAACACATGAAAAAGTGCTCAACATCACTAGTCATCAAGAAAATGCAAATTAAATCCACCATGAGATATCATTTAGCCCCAGTAAGAAGGCCTATTATCAACAAGACAGAAAGTAACAGGCTGATGGGACTATGGAGAAAAGGGAACCCTCCTACATTGTGGGTGGGAACATAAATTAATATAGCCATTGTGGAAAACAGTATGGAGGTTCCTCAGAGAACTAAAAATAGATTTACGTTATGACCAAGCTATCCCACACTACTCAGTATATACCCAAAGGAAATGAAAACAATACATCAAAAAGACACCTGCACTCCCATGTTCATTGCAATGCTACTCACAATAGCCAAGACATGGAATCAAGATAAATATCCATCAACAGATGAGTGGATTTTAAAACCTGTAGTATATATACGCAATGGAACACTATTCAGCTATAAAAGGAAATGATATGTTATCATCTGCAGCAACATGGTTGGAACTAGAAACCATTGTTAAGTGAAGTAAGTCAGGCACAGAAAGACAAATACCTCATGATCTCACTCATATGTGGAATCTTAAAAAAAAAAAAAAAGTTCTCATAGAAATAGAGAGTAGAATGATGCTTACCAGAGGCTGGGAAGGGAAGCGGGAGGGGGTGGAGAAGTCGTGAACCAATGTATACAAAACTATCCTATCCACCCTAAGTGAATCATTGTGCAGTGTATGCGTGTATTGCAACACACTGAACCCCACAAATATGTACAAGTAAATGCTAAGTTAAAAAAATGGACCGTCCTTGAAATTATGTACTTTTGTTTTCCAAGCTATCATTTCATCTTTTAGTTTGCATATCTCTACCTTAATTGCTCCTTGAACTTTGTAGTAAAATTTATGTAAATCAATGAAAAAAAAGAATTATCTTAGTTGGTGTGGTGGATTTACTCTAAGGTGACTTGCAAATGATCCCTGTTTTCTAGCATTTACATCCCTTGTTTAAACCCCTCCTTTGGATGAACATCAGACCTGTGAATTACTTCTAATGGGTGAATATGGAAAAGGTAATGGTATTTTACTTATGTAACTCTGTTGTTATATAAGACTTCATCTTGCAGTCAGACTTTGTAAAGACCCTCTTTCCTTGTTGACTTGGTGAAATAAACAGTCATGTTGGAAAAACCTACATTGCAAGAAAATATGGGCAGCCTCTAAAACTGCAGAAAGCCTATAGGAACTGAGGGTGATCTTTGGCAAAGACCCAGAAAACAAACAAACAAGCAAACAAAAAAGTTGAAGCTCTAAGAGCTTAAGTTTGACAAGCACAAGGAATTGAATTCTGTCACAACCTGAATGAACTCAGAAGCTGATTCTTGTCCAGTCAAGCTTACAGAACCAATTGGCAGTCAACCAAAATGTTCACTGCTGCCTGCGAGATCCTAAACACAGAAGCCAGCTAAATTGCACCCAGGCTCCATAAACGATGAGATAATACATGTGTGTTATTTTAAGGCATTAAGTTTGTAGAAATTCATTACACAGCAATGGATAACTAATACAATTGGTTAAATAAATTTGTCCTAAAATGAAATATAAGCAAAATAAAACTGGGAATATACAAGTACATCATCCTCATCAACATCACTTGAAGTGAGATTAAATCCTCACCAAGAAAGACTACTGGATCTTCTTATCACAATATAATTGGATGTCTGTAAAGGGCAGAGATTCCAGCAACTAAAGAATTAAGCAAAATAAGTGAATTTTAAAGAAAACTATAGTAAACCTAAGTTATGATAGAAAGTCACTGGGCAGTATGTCCTTCACTGTTCTTTAATAGCCTGGATTCTATTGATTCAAAATGATTTATCTTCCTTGTAGCTCCACTGGTTGGGATTGGACAGATAAGGAACACTATTTTATTATCACTACTGAGGTAGAATGATGATGTTGCCTAATGAATATAGAAGCAGGTGTTTGTAACAACCTGAACTATAATATCTCAGGCATAGTTATATCTACAGATCAAATGAAACTTAGAATTTGTTGAAAAATGATCTGCAGTCACCAACTCGTTAAGTGAAAATATTTTGTACATCAAAAGATTTTGCTTCTACTGGAATGGAACACTGAGTGATACTGTAATTTGAACTGGTGTATGATGAAACATCTTTTAATCTCTCCATTACAGCTAAAAAAGTATAACAAAGGGCTTGAAGTTCATTGGTATAATTAAATAAAAACCAGACATGCTAATGAAGGTAAAATTATACTAGCAAGCAGAGTTGAAACCCCCAAATGATGTAAAAAATGTAATGAAAATGGAAACCTATTGGCCATAAAAATAAGTGACTTTGGCTACAGACATTCAAATAAATGCCTCCATCAACACATTAAGTAACTGTGGATGATGGACTAATTTAACTAATAAAGACAAAGTTAAATTGTCCCTGTTTTCAGATGACATAATTTTATATATAAATAAACCTAAAGACTCTACAAAAAAATCTTAGAACTGATAAATGATTTCAGTAAATTTTCAGGATACAAAATCAACCCACAAAAATCAGTAGTGTTCTTATATGCCAAAAATAGACTAGAAGAAAAAGAAATCAAGAAAGCAAGCCCATTTACAATAGCTACCAGGGAAATAAAATACCAAAAAAGAAAGAAAGAAAGAAAGAAAGAAAAGAGAGAGAGAGAGAAATAAAATACGTAGGAATAAATTTAACCAGGGAGGTAAAATGTCTCTGCAATGAGAACTACAAACCATTACTGAAAGAAATTAAAGAGGACAAAATGATGGAACAACATTCAAGTTCATGGATTGAAAGAATTAACACTGAAAAAATTTCTGTGTGACCCAAAGCAATCTACAGAGTCAGCGCAATCCCCATCAGAATACCAATGACATTCTTCACAGAAATAGAAAAAACAATCCTAAAATTCATAAGGAACAACAAAAGACCCTGAATAGTCAAAGCAATCATGAGCAAAATAAAGCCAGAGGCATTTCATTACCTGACTTCAAATTATACTACAAAGCTAGTAACCAAAATAACCAAATAGTAACCAAAACAGCATGATACTGGCATGAAAACAGACACATGGACCAACGAAACAGAATAGAGAACCCAGAAATCAATCCATGTACTAATAGCCAACTGATCTTTGACAAAGGCACTAAGAGCATACATTGGGGAAAGAACAGGTTCTTCAGTAAATGGTGCTGAGAAAACTGGATATCCAAGTGCTGAAGAATAAAACTAAACCTGTAGCTCTCACTATATACCAAAATCAACACAAAATGGATTAAAGACTTGAATATAAGATCTAAAACCATAAAATCCCTAAAGGAAAACACATCAGGATGTAGGACTGGGCAAAGACTTTATGAATAAGACCTCAAAAGCACAGGCAACAAAAGAAAAAATAAACAAATGGGATTATATCAAACTAAAAATCTTCTGCACAGCAAAAGAAATAGTCAACAGAGTGAAAAGACAAGATACAGAATAAGCTAAAATATTTGCAAAATACCCATCTAACAAGAGATTAATATCCAGATTATGTAAGGAAATCAAACAGCAGTAAAAAAAAAAAAAATCTGATTTAAAAATGGGCAAAGGAGCTGAATGGACATTTCTTAAAGACAGACATAAAAATGGCCAATACGTATATGAAAAAATGTTCAACATCGCTAATCATTGGGGAAATGCAAATCAAAACCACATTGAGTTATACTGGCCATTACCAAAAAAGACAGAGAATAACAAATACTTGTGAGGATGTAGAGAAAGAGGAACCCTTCTACACTGTTGGTGGGACTGTAAATTAATGTAGCCATTATAGAAAACAGTATGGAACTTTCTCAAACACCTACAGATAGAACTATCATATAATCCAGCAATCCCACTACTAGTTATCTACCTAAAGGAAAGGAAATCATCACATCGATGGGATACCTGCACTCCCATGTTTATCACAGCTCTATTTACAATAGACAAGATATGGAACCAACCTAAATGTCCATTGACAGGATGACCAAATACAGAAAATGTGGTATATATACACAATTGAATACTACTTAGCCATAGAAAAAGAATGAGATTCTGCCATTCACAGCAAGATTGATTATCTTGGAGAAAACTATGTTAAGTGAAATAAGCCAGACTGCATGTCCTCACTCATACGTGGGAGCCAAACAAAAATTTAAAAGAAAGAAAGAAACATAGGTAGAAAGAGAAAGAGAGAGAGAGAGAGAGAGAGAAAGGAAGGAAGGAAGGTAGGAAGAGAGGGAGGGAGGAAGGGAGGGAGGGAGGGAGGGAGGGAGGGAGGAAGGAAGGAAGGAAGGAAGGAAGGAAGGAAGGAAGGAAGGAAGGAAGGAAGGAAGGAAGGAAGGAAGGAAGGAAGAGAAAAAGAAAAAGAAAGAAAGAAAAAGAAAAAGAAAGAAAGACAATAATAAGCTGAACTTTCAGGAGAGAACAGAGCTAGAAGTGGGAAAGTGAGAAATTGGTTAATAGACACATAATGAATACTTTTTATAATGATAAATATGCTAATTATTCTGATTCGATCATCACACATTGTACACAGGTATTGATATTCAACTCTATTTCACAAATATGTATAATCAATTATGTTTCCACTTAAAAAAAATGAAAAGATCCATAAAGATTTTTACATGCTTTGTAGTAGGAACACCTATCCTTATGAGGATGGTTCGAATTTCCATGGGAGTCAAATATTAGTAGTCATATCCTTTTACACATTTTTTGTAGAAGATGCTATAATACAAATAATGAAAAGCTACCTGACATATATGTAGCAAGGAGACATTGACAAAGTCATAGGGTAAACTGACGAGAAAGTTCAAGCTTCCTACATGTGATCCATTTCTCTTCTAATTACCCAGTGGCTACTCCTGGAAGGAAAAAAAGCTAATGACTTAGTCTAATCACTAGAAAACATGCTAATAACTGACCTTTCTGATAACAGATTGAGTAGACTCTGATATTTCCTAGAGTGAGTGTTTATGAAATGCAACAATGCACTGTTAAAATTTCATATCAAATATTGAATGTTTCAGGTCTCGAATTTCAATTTAGTTCTTTTTATCCATTTCATACCTTTGCCGAGAATCCCATTCTTTCATTTATTAAGCTTCTCTTCTTTTAAGTACATAGTAATATTTATCATAGATCTTTTAATGTTTATCTTTAAATCCCTCAAAATCTGTATCATGTCCTAGTTTGTTACTACTATCTGGTTTTCTCACTGCTTACTAGTCATACTCACCTGCTTCTTCTCAAGTCTAGTAATTGTAATTGTATCCCATATGAGGCAGATGCTACATGCTTATTTTGTTGCCCATATTTAAATTTTAGTGAGTTTTCTTCTGGCAAATAGGCAAATTAGCTTGATCTTGTCAAACCTCGGTTTCAGGCAGTTAGGCAGGATACAGTATATTCCTTACTCAAGGACTACAACAACCCTGTTCCTAAAACACTCTTCTCAGATCACGATGCATGCCTGGCTGTTCAATGAGCCATTTCCACTTTGACTTGGCACATCTCCTAAATTTCCTAACAATCTGAGGCCTCCACAATATGCATTCATCTCCCTGACCACCCTTCCCCTTAACATTAGGTGTACTGTGCCAGGCCTCAGAATCTAGTCCCATTCATGTGCATGATAGTATTTAGCAAAACCTCAAAGGGAAAGCTGTGCATTCCTTTGGATCTGCTTATCTGTGCAACTCCTTCATCACTGGTTCCCTATTATGTAAATTCCAGCTGAGTCAGCAGCCCCAGCCCCCAAACCATGTGGTTTGACCAAGCTCTCCTGCCATGCTAGTGTATGTGAGTTTCCTGAGGCTGCATCTCTGTCTCCATGTCAATTCCCTGTGCCATAATTTGGGTAGTGACTACCATAGAATGCCAATGTGAATGTGGAGGTCACCTCTGCGTTCCTTTGTCTCAAGCATCACAGCCCTGTGCTAACCAATTCCTGATAAACTGCTGCTTCATATACACTTACTGTCTTTTCTTCTTAGTTGGTAAAGGCAGAAGGGTTTAAGTCTACTACCCGCTACTATGTCAAGGCTCCGTTTGAAGTCCCCATTTGCTTTTAATGCCTCCTTGTTGCCTGTTTGGCAGTAACTTGAAAATTATGCACGTTTTCCTATTACTGATTAAAATCTCGAATTTTATCACCATACTTTCCCAAACTGCTTTTAAAAAATAATTATTTCTGGTTACTTCCATTTCAGATAAAATATTTAACATGAGTTTACCTTTTTTTTTAAATCAATGATTTTGTTTTAGAAACAAAATTATTATTAATATAGTTTTGAATTTTTTAATTACTTTCAGGGATTTTTTTGCATTTTCATTGTTTCAAATTTTTAACAATATTTAGATATTATTTTCTTAGTTTTGTTATCTCAATCAAGCATTCCTTTATGCCATGTGTTTCCACTGCTGGATTCTCTAAATGAGGTAAAGTATGGAAATGCCTGGCCTAAAGTAGTCACTTAATAAATACTACCTGCTGTTGCTGCCATCGTCATCATCTTCATCATCATCATTAAGTACAGCAATCACCAGGAACACCCAAAGTTTTCATGTTGCAAATTGCTGTTGAATTATTTATCAATTATTAAGATAACAGATCTGACATTTGGATGAGATAGTTTTCTCTTTCCCTCCGTCTCTTTCTCTCTTGTGAAAAACATCTTTGACAATTAGTTTGCTACACAAAGAAGCAATAATAGAGGTATAAGCAAGTTCTTGTGGTATATTTTGAATAATATTTTGGTTCTAAGTACTAGGAATTTCTATGAGATTATTTGAGTTATGGCCTACCTTAGAAAATTTAGGAAGTGTCAAGTACCACTATAAAATCACTATCTAATTCAGTTGCAGAGATAATTCACAGCATCTATAAGTCATTGTGATTAATTAAAAAATATAAAAAATAAAAAAGGTCTTCTATTTAAGGAGAAATACTGCTTCAACTAGGAGGCGATCCTATATACTTGTAATGACTTTGACCATACACAAAAGACTATGGATAGATGTAACTTCATTAAGAATTTTCCTTTACACAATTCTCTCAAAAAGAGTTGCAGCTATGAGTATGGAAATGATTTATAGCTGAATTCCAATATGCTTTAATATCAAACACCTACCTCAACTAATGCGAAATAATGATGAGGTCCAAAAATCCTAAAGTTGTGATGTCATGCCCTAGCTTTCCCCGGTACTCATTTCATGGGCTGTTTCAAGTTCCTTCAGATAAACTGGGGAAAGAGTAAATGGTATGCTTTGGATTTATCAGTGATGTGAGGAAGACCAAGGCAAAAGCACATGTTGAAACCCATCTGCCTTTTCATTGTTATTCTATGCAGGTTTTATTAACTGTCAAAGAAGAGTCACTTAGCTCTCCTGCTATGTATGTAAGTTTCCTGAGGATGTAGTTGTGTCTCTAATGACAAAACTGAGCCCCTTGTATAAAATAAGTATGGGAACTCTATAAAAAAGTCTGGAGAAAATTGAAACTGTTTTGAAGTCCGAGTTAGTGGTAGAATATATGTGCAGACTTAAAGTCATGAATGCATTTGCATTTTTAAGAGAATTTAAATCAATTCTCTTTATACCTTCCTGTCACAGTTTGGGTTTAAGGTTTCTAAAATATGGAGTGAGAAATGCAGTTCATGTAGCCCTTGTAATACAGGTTGTTGTTCCCATCTCAGTGATGATATAATGAATCGTGGTTATAATAAATCATTACAACAGCTTGCTCTGGTGGAATTCAGGTTCGTACTTCCCTTCAGGATTTGAGTCTATAATAAAACTACAGATTCATGGGCATAGAAGCCACTTATGAGGCTGGGGTTGTACTACTCCATCGGACCTGAGGATAGAACATAAACAAATGTGGCCACTAAATAAAAGTAGATTTTTGAATGTGAAACTATATTCCAAAAATATTTCCCCAAATTGGAAGACTAAAATTTATGTAGACAATTTCCATGCCTCAGCATCCTCATATATAAAACTTCAGGATTGGTTATGATTAGCTTTGAATTTGCCTGTAGCTCAACTGTTCTATAATTTCATAAAAAATTTAATTATACGAAATTTAAATCCTTCTTACCAAGACAAAATTTTCTCTAAAGTGTTTTATTGCCTAGAATATATTACTAACAGAGACTTTTAAATATCTTTCCCAAGTCATCTAAAAACCAGAATGAATACCTGTAATTATGGAATTTTTAAAATGCAGTTGTCATGTTTTAGCTATGATACATGTAAAAGCCCTACCTAAGATATCAAAGATACAGTCTCTTACGTAACTTAATCTGCCCATGTGAAGAGATTTGCTTCACATGGTATATTAGTTTTGTATTGCTGTAATACCAAATTACCAAAAATTGAGGGGGCTTAAACAAGCAAATTTATTATCCAACAATTCTGTAGGTCAAGAACCCAATGTGTGTCTCACTGGGTTCAGAGCAAGGTGATAAGTGATTGAATTTTTTTCTGGAGATTCTAGGGAAGGGTCTGTTTCCTAAATCATTCAGATGGTTTGCAGAATTCAGTTTCTCGCTGTTGTAAAACTGAGATCCCCATTTCCTTGCTGGCTGTCAGTAGAGGACAATTCTCACTTCATGTCAAGTATTTTATCTGAAATGGAAGTAAATATGAATAACGATTTTTTAAAAAATAGTTTGGGAAATATCGTGACAAAATCCAAGATTTCTTGGCTCCTGCCCTTTTCTTCCATCTTCACAAGTAGCAAAAGTTGGTCATGTTCCTCTCAATCTTCAAATCTCTCCTGCCTCTTGTTATGTCACGTTTCTCTGATTCTCTCTCTGAGCCTAAATGCGAAAGCTTCTCACACTTTAAGGTTTCATCAGATTAGAATGAGCCCCCTTAGATAATTGAGAGAAGTAATCCTATCTAAACGTTTAAATGCTTAATCACATCTGCAAAGTCCCATTTGCCAAATAACATAACATATGCACAAATTCCAGGTAATTAAAGTGAGGATATCTTTGGAGGGCCATTATTCTGCCTACCATAGAGAATTTAGAGGTTCTTTTAATTCTAAAATCGATAATTGCACGATATTGCTTCAATAATCTCTCAACTTTCTGAGAAAACTCATTCTATATCTTTCAACTTCTTGAAGACCTTTTCAACAATATTTAAAGAGTTTTCCTTGTTGCTCTAAAACCCATTTGCACTAAATATTTTTACACCCATTTGTCACCTATTGTATTAAACATATTTTTATTGATCCTTTCATATAAGTATACCAATATACATGTTTTCCACACTGCATACACAATAAATATTGTAGCTGTATAATGACTGAGTCTTTCAGATGTGATGTAAGTTTGCCTGTGTTCAAATCTAAGGACCTTCACTTACTGATTGTGATAACTTGCTTATATGACTTATCTTCTCTAAAACCCAGCTTCCTTATCTGTCAAATAAGGATAATAATACTCTCTACCATATAGCATTACTTTGGGGTAATAACTAATAAAATTAAGTTAGTTTACAGACTTAACTGAGTTAACAAGGCATATAAGAAACTTTGAGAAAAGCCTGATAAGGAGCTAAATAATTCTTAATTGATTATCATATATTAGCAATAGACTAGAAATTATATAAAATTCATATATTCCATCTGGTAAAAAATATTTTTATCATTTGTCACCTAGGAAGGTCATGCTTTATACATAATTACACATAAAAGCAAGAAAAGAGAAATAAATACCAGTTCCCGTGACATCTATAGTGATAGAACATTGTCATGAATCATCCTCTTCGATATAAACATATGTTCAAGATAAGATTAATTAAACATTATGATAAGGAATAAAGATAAGTAGAAATGGAATACTTTTAGAACTAGCAAAGAGATCAAAATTATGTACTGCAATCCAAGTTTTCCATAGCCTAAGTGAAACAATAAATCCTTTAGCTTACACAATTTTCCATATACATGAAAAAATATAGTTATTACACCTACTAGAATATAACCAATTACAGGCAAAGATTATTGTCTATTTTGTTCTTGGTTGTGCTCTCTGTATGCCAACAGTTCTTGCAACAAAATATGTATTCAATATATATTTGTTGGGAAAATATTTTGAAAGAAACTTCTTATCTGAAAAATGTTATAAGGAAGAGTAAATCTTCAATCGATGTGTATGGCTCAAGCCAAACATGCAGTGGGAAGTTTTATAATATCTGGAAAAGTGCGTCAACTTTCATCTCTTCAGCAATTCTCCATGAATGTCATTTACCTTAATTTGATTTCTGAGGAATCTTGTGTTGCAATCAGCTTAAGGTTGGTTTTCTTGGCCAGATACACACAGGGCAGCAGTCTTTCCTTCCCACTCTGGTTTCACCGAGTTTTGTCCCCAGATAATTCTAGTGTGCAGGAGAGAAAAAATGTGTTGAGTATTAAAATTTAAGATACCGTCTATTACACATAATAGTAGTATTATTAGCAGTAGAATTATATTCCTATAGCTTAACAATTGGCTCTTGATTTTAAGAATGTTCTAACCTGAAATAAGATAGTTTTTATATAAAATTTTTAGAATTACTTTAAAAGGGAGGACATCACTTCCAGGCTTATTTTTAAAATTAATTATCAATTACTGTTTACCTATTTATTTATTATTAAATAACTTTTCCTTAAAGCATAATGATGCTAGTTATTTTTTCCTTCAAGTCCTAAAAGTCCAGACTTGCAAAAAATTCAAATAAAAAATAGATGTGATTAAGAAGAAAAATGTGGTGAAAAAGGTAGAATACGGCTATAACATGTCAATCATTCTTAGTAAAACCATTAATTTTTTTTCTACTTTAAAAGTCAAATTAAAGAAATAGAAAAAAAAAAAGATTAGTCATATGAGAGCTCCAACATAAAATGGAAAGCATCTGCTCTGCTGCAAGTGAAGGAAACTGTGTGATTCATTAAGGTTCTAAGATAGTTAACCAGATGAGTGGCCCTCTATGAGTCTGATTACTGAGAAAAGAAAAAAAAAAAAAGTATAAAAACAAAAGCCAAAGTAAAACCTTTTTTCTTGCCTCTTTAGTCTTCCAATAGCAAACAGCCACGTCTATTCATACACTAAAGCCTTCCCTGTGCATAAACTGCACAGAACATTCAACAGTACACTAGACCACATTCATACTGATTTGAATACTACAATTTAATACTTTCTGAGAGAAAAGGGCCTAAAATCTGGAAGGGGTCTGAAGCACGAACATACTTGGTGTCTTCGGGTAGACAGTGGTTAAGAAACAAACTTTACTATCTCTGTTTTTCTTTTCTGAGAAGCATGAAACCCCTGAGGAGTACAATGGGAGTAATTCTGTCTGTGATAGTTTACAATCATCCAGAAGCCTAAGGTTGTACAATAAAAGATGACTCCCTTGCCTTCATTGATGAATGGCTATAATTTTCCACTGGACATCCTGAATTGGCTACCCTGCCAGAAGAGGGGAAAAAAGCTCTCTAGCTCTGAATTGAAGGTGTAATTCTAAACTATAAGACTTTACTGTGCAACCCTAACACATTTTTTAGGAAGCCATGACATGCAAGAGTTGCAGAGAAAAATAACATGGTAGATATTTATAGAGAATAGGCACTTAGATTAATTCAGCAATTTCTTTGTAAAGGACAAAAGGATAATGAGTAATGGAAATAATATGAAACACAGTGGTAAGAAATCTAGTAAAAATGGACTTCAAACAAAGCTATCATGTCAGACACGATCAGTTTAAGCTCCTTGAGTGCCTCGTGTTTTCTCAATCTTGTCATACAGAATATTGTGGCAGGGTCATTCACCCACATACTTCTACACAGGCAAACATTTTACACTCTATGTTTTAAAGAACATGCAGCATACCATGTATAAAATAAACTATTTGATAAATACCTAAGAGTAAAAACACTTATTTTACTATAGAGTAAATAATATCTCATATTTGACACTTCTAATTTCTCTTTTTGGTTATTACTGCCTCTTCTCTCTCACTATGTGCCTGAAAGTAGTTACTTCTCTCTACTTTCAAGTTTTCATGTTGGTTTATCCACTGCATTTTCTTCTCAAAGGTCTACAGCTAACCTATTTTTTAAACTACCATAGCATGAGCATTAGAAACTGCATTACTCCTAAGATACTTATCATATTGATATTTTAAAAATTCAATTGTTAGAAATTTGGTCTAATCACTGCAGTCATTATGAAATTTGGATACTACTAGTGCACTGTAAAGCGTCACTATTGGCAGCTATTGAGCATTCACTGTAGTGTCAGTTGCACATTCAATGAACAAAAAGTGATATTAACTCCATTTGAAAATATATTTCCAAGATAGTGCTGATACTGAATAAATTATAATAAGCTGAAAGAATAAGCAGAAAAATACCTGAGTTTGCAGATAAATTGGATATTTCATAGTGCTACTATAAACAAAGTGTTAAGGCTTTTTTGTGTTTGCCCAATGAATCCTGTCAACTTGGATTCCAATAAAAAATGTAACCATTTTTTTCCCAAACAGAAGCAGAATTACTATGCCAGTGGACAAAATACAAGGTTCTGCAATAAAACAGACAGACATTTAAGCTCATGAAGACAAAGTTTATATGGGATATATAAAACTTCAGCCACTGGCAACTCCTGTATTTATATAGGTAAGTAAGCTGTTCATAAAAGACCAAGGAATATGTATTATTGAAAGCAAAGAGATATTTGCTTAGGTTGTGGCCTTATTTGGAATAGCCTGGTGAGTGAAAGTGCATTAATCGAAATGAGATGCAAGTAAAGTAGATAATTCTCAGGATACTCTTTGATGTCTGCTTACTGCATCATCACACGACGAGGACAAACAAGTAATTCCTAGAGTAACTAATAAAAAAGGCAATCAAAATTTTAAGATTTTGTGGAGGCAGCAGCACTACTTGATAATGTAACAATAGAGTGTATTCAAGTTTGATTTTGAACAAAGGAATTGAGAGAAATTAAGAATGAGAAATCTGATAAGAAGGAGGCACAAAAGTATAAAATATTAGAGTACCAAAACCTCAAACATATACAGTAATTATCTTAGCCATTTTTAGTTTATGTCTCCATTATTGCATTGAAACTCCATATTCTGGCCTCCGGGTTAGATGATTTAGTTCACCAGTCATTTACTAAGAGGAAGCAGACTTTATTAAAAAAAATTTAATCTTTTTTTTTAAATTTTATTTTGTCGATATACATTGTGGCTGATTATTGCTCCCCATCACCAAAACCTCCCTTCCTTCTCCCTCCCCCCTCCCCCCCAACAGTGTCCTTTCTGTTTGCTTGTCGTATCAACTTCAAGTAATTGTGGTTGTTATATCTTCTACCCCCACCCCCGGTTTGTGTGTGTGTGTGTGTGTGTGTGTGAATTTATATATTAATTTTTAGCTCCCACCAATAAGTGAGAACATGTGGTATTTCTCTTTCTGTGCCTGACTTGTTTCACTTAATATAATTCTCTCAAGGTCCATCCATGTTGTTGCAAATGGCAGTATTTCATTCGTTTTTATAGCTGAGTAGTATTCCATTGTGTAGATGTACCACATTTTCCATATCCACTCATCTGATGATGGGCATTTGGGCTGGTTCCAACTCTTGCCTATTGTAAAGAGTGCTGCAATGAACATTGGGGAATAGGTGTACCTTCGACTTGATGATTTCCATTCCTCTGGGTATATTCCCAGCAGTGGGATAGCTGGGTCATATGGTAGATCTATCTGCAATTGTTTGAGGAACCTCCATACCATTTTCCATAGAGGCTGCACCATTTTGCAGTCCCACCAACATTGTATGAGAGTTCCTTTTTCTCCGCAACCTCGCCAGCATTTATCGTTCATAGTCTTTTGGATTTTAGCCATCCTAACTGGGGTTAGATGGTATCTCAATGTGGGTTTTTTTTTTGTTTTTTTTGTTTTTTTGTCTTTTTCATGACCGGTACTCAGCCAGTGAGTGCACGGCCATTCCTATATAGGATCCGAACCCGTGGCGGGAGCGTCGCTGCGCTCCCAGCGCTGCACTCTCCCAAGTGAGCCACAGGCTCGGCCCTCAATGTGGTTTTGATTTGCATTTCCCAGATGCTGAGTGATGTTGAGCATTTTTTCATATGTCTGTTGGCAATTTGTATATCTTCCTTAGAGAAATGCCTACTTAGCTCTTTTGCCCATTTTTTAATTGGGTTGCATGTCAACATAATGAAAATGTCCATACTACCCAAAGTGATATACAAATTCAATGCAATCCCCATCAAAATTCCAAAGACATTTTTCTCAGAAATGGAAAAAACTATCCAGACATTTATATGGAACAATAAAAGACCACACATAGCCAAAGCAATGCTGAGCAAAAAAAATAAAGCTGGAGGCATAACACTACCTGACTTTAAGCTATACTACAAAGCTATAATAACCAAAACAGTATGGTACTGGCATAAAAACAGACACACTGACCAATGGAATAGAATAGAGAATCCAGAAATCAACCCACACACTTACTGCCATCTGATCTTTGACAAAGGCACCAAGCCTATTCACTGGGGAAGGGACTGCCTCTTCAGCAAATGGTGCTGGGATAACTGGGTATCCATATGCAGGAGAATGAAACTAGATCCATACCTCTCACCGTATACTAAAATCAACTCAAAATGGATTAAGGATTTAAATATACACCCTGAAACAATAAAACTTAATATTTATTTTAAAAAGATGCATGGATTTTTAAAATTTAAAGTAAATTTTAGGTATTCAAATATAGTTTTTATTCAACGAAGTACATTCAGTACCAAACAATACCCTTTTATAAAATCCCCATTTAAAAATATCTCAGCTGTTTCTCTGCCTATTGGTCATTTGTATGTTTCCTTTGAAGAAATGTCCTTAGCTCATTTTTAAATCAAGTTTTTGTGGGGTTTTTTTGTTTGTTTGTTTTTTGATATTGAGTTGCAGGAATTCCTTATATATTTTGGATATCAACCCCTTATCAGATACATGGTTTGCAAATATTCTTTCCCATTCCATCGGTTGCCTCTTCACTCTGTTGGTTATTTGCTGGGCAGAAGATTTTTAGTTTGATGTGGTCTCACTTGTCCATTTTTGCTTTCGTTGCTTGTGCTATTGGTGTGATACTCAAGAAATCATTGCCAAGATCAATGTCATAAATTATTCCCCTTTGTTTTCTTCTAGCAGATTTTTAATTTCAGGTTTTACATTTAAGTCTTTAATCCACTTTGAGTTTATTTTTAGATAGGTATAAGATAAGGGTCAAATTCATTTTTTTGCATGTCCATGCCACTGCGTATGGCAGGATATCTTTATTTTTTAAGACTGTATAATATTCCATTTTATGTATATACCACATTTTCTTTATCCATCATTTTTAATGGGCATCTAGGTGTTTACATACCTTGGCTATTGTGAATAATTCTATAGTTAATGTGAAAGTGCATATATTCCTTTGAGATCCTGATTTCAAGTATTTTGGATATCTACTCAGAAGTGGATTGCTGGATTGTATAGTAATTTTACTTTTAATTTTTTTAGGAACCTCCATGCTGTTTTTCATAGTGGCTTCACCATTTTACATTTCCATTAAGAGTGTATAAGTGCTCTAATTCTCAACATGCTCTCCAAGACTTGTTATCTTTTGGGTTTTTTGATAACAGCCATACTAACAAGTGTGAGGCAGTTTCTCATTGTGGTTTTGATTTTCGTCTCCCTTATGATTTATGATGCAAAAAGTGAAACTGGGCCCTGAGCATGAAGGACATTATATTAAATGAAATAATCCAGTCACAGAAGAACAAATACTGCATGATTCTACTTATATGAGGTATCTACAATAGTCAAACTCATAGAAACAGAGAAAGAATGGTAGATTCCAGGGGCTGAGGGGAAATGCAGAGTTGCTGTTCAAAGGGTATTTGGTCTCAGTTACGTGATACGAATAAGTTGTAGAGATCTTCTGTACAACATTGTGACAACAGGCAACAATACTATACAAGTTGTGCACTCAAAACGTTATCAAAAGGGTAGATCTCATGTTAAGTGTTCTTAACATACACACATACACACACACACACACATACACATACACAGATCATTTGGTCTATCGGGACTGGAATGACCAGGCCTGACTAAACCATCTATTTCATCCTGGTTTCTGTCACAGACTGCATCTGCAAGGACTATGGAGCATAAGCATCAAATTGTTCAATTTCCCTGCTTAACTAAGCTCCACTCTACTTTTGAATCCTGTCATATAAGGTTATAACTTTGTTGCTGTTTTACACATCTGTGCCTTGAATGTGATGTTCCTTTCCTTGGAATGCTCTGCTTATTCTTGTACATCTGCACAACTCTATTCATTCTCAAAAATTCCATTAAAACTTTATGAAGGTTTTATATTTCTGTTGTTCTCCTCTCCTCATACATAGTCTTTATATTTCTGGTCCTTATAAGCCTACATATTATTTCAGATTATAAGTTTCACCATATTCATATATGTAAAATATAATATTCACTGTTATGTTTATATACTATGTTATGAATTTATATACTATATCATTTTATATATAATAAATCATTTAATCATACATTATATCTATTTACATATATATTTATAATACAATATTTATGCAAGTGTAAATTTATCTATCTCCCATTTTTTAATGATAGTTTCTTTCTTAATGACAGGGTTAACATCATTTTTTACTTTGCATTTCCAAAACCAAGTAAGCACTCATTAAATCTTTGTTGACTTAAACAGAATGCCTCCTAAATATTTAGATAGAGTCTTAAGTAAACACCAGGCAGAGAATAAACACCAGAAGCCAAAAATATTTCAAAGTGCAATACAGTAAATTGAGTGAAAACTTTTCTTGTCCACGTGAGAAAAGTCAGGTCAAAATATAATCGACAGTACTAAGTGTAGAGAAAAAAACAGGTCCATCTGGTATCTTGCATGTTAAAAGTAGTTTTCAAGTCAGATGTATTTGATCATAATATGGTATGGTCAGATGTATTTGTTTTGGAACAAATTTAACATTAATAAGAGCAGAAGCAACATAGAGAACTACCAAATCACAGTAATTATTTCCCTACTATATATTGAAACCCCTGAAACATTTGCCTTAAGCCCAAGCAATAAAGTGATTCTTGCTACTGAAAATGTGGGTTCAAAACAAGAAGAAAGAAATTTTAAAGGTGTTCTTCAATAGGCAATAAAAAGCAAGGCCTATAGCTCACACTGAGGGAAGAATAGTTTCTTCTCCAGTGTATTGCTAAAATACCATAGTAGGATTACCTGGAAGATACTGAAAACTTCAAATTCACAGCAGTGAAGCTCTCACACTAAAGCTCCTGGAACTGATAATCAACCATAGCCAGTCATTTGCTTGAAGAGAAAAGATATTTTTCTTTCCTCATGGTAGTAAAAATTCTCCCAGAGAAGAGTAGAGCCTCCTGAGAAATAGAACATGAAGTTAAATAAAAATATACCTTTCACGATCAAGTGGAAATACTGTGTACCTAGAACCAGAAAATATTTTGAGGTTGTACTTTTTCTGTTGCCTTGGATTTATACAGACACTATTTGCAGTAAATTTTTACAAAATGAATGACTTTATTTTAGTAGAAAAACTATATGACTTCTTACAAGTGTAATACAATGCTTGGGGCTCAGACTTTATAGCTAGCATACTGTAAAAATAAAATGTTTCTGCAAAATAACTTAACTTATAAAACATTATGCAAATTTAAGAAATTCAAGGCTGTTATATCCAAATTATATGAAGACTGATGGGTGATGGGGAATTCTGGGAGAAATGCATAAACTTCGATCTCTTTCCTCCTTACTTCTCATATCCACTGGAGGCAGAAGAACTATGGTAAACCACTGCGGAAAACTGGAAGAAATCCATGATTGTGCTGTAACTGGGACTCTTTAGATGATAAATGCTGGTATGGGGAGTGACCATGTACAAGGGTAAAGAGGCCAGAGGGGAATAACAAATCATTCTTAACATGGATAAAGATTTAGAATGGAGCTATGTGGGTAGACCAATGACCCCACAATTAGGAGCAGGATTTAGGGGAATTACTCAAATGATTTTGATTAACCCTCATGAATTGAGATGGGCTGCCACTGCTATATTGTTCACATAGTTCTATACTATTTCTGCTAATGCTGGCAGGATTTGAAGAGGTTGTAGTTTGTGCTAAGTCATCCATTCTTCTTATTTCTGAATAGAGATATGTTGTCCTCTATACATCTCAACCCAGAGCTCAAAGCTTCTCAAGCTGAATTTGATAAAACTAGAGAACTAAGAGAACTCCTAGTCATTTATTACCTGCCAATCCACAGCTACTTTAAAAATCTACTATGAGACTTTAACAGGCTAACCCACCCAAGGACTAAGTGATTACACATTGTACTTCAATAGATAAAGAACAATCACAAGCCATTTATGAAGGAGGGGGGCAAGAAACGGAATGTGAGCATTGCTTATAGTCAAGGAACACAGACTTTACAGTTTGATACGTAGGTTTAACTTTTTGCTCTGCCATTTATTAACCTACAAGCTTTGGCAAATTACTTAATGTCTCAGTATCTCAACTTGTTTATCTATAAAATATGAATTGCTATATCTATCTGATAGAGTATTTTTTGGAAAATTTAATTAATTAGTTTATTTATAAAGCTTTTAGAATACTTCATACATACAGAGTATATGTATTAGCTATTGTGATATCCTAGCAAAACACTTGAATTAGAGAATTAAAATAAAAAGCAAGGCATCAAGACAGACCTGACAAAATTCACTAAGTAAAGAGAAGTAAAACATCATCAGCCTTCTCAAGAGCAATATTGGGTATAAAAAAAATTCAATGAACCAGAATTAAACTATTGAAACAAATGGTCAGAAATTTGAGAGAGCATTACTTAATTGTTGGAGCAACATGTTGGAATAGGAGGCTCCTGACTATTCCTCTTCCCACAGAAACACCAAGTAAACACCTACACACAGATCACTTCTCTCCAGAGAAAGCCAGAATTTAATCGAAAGACTCCTACACATTGGATGACTAAGACAATATCCGCATTGAAATGGGTAGGAAGAGCAGAGATACACCAGCATGCCAATCTCACCCTGAGCCCAGTGCTTTACACTCAGGAAGGAAAGCAACTCCCAGCTTCTTCCTGAGAAGTGAGGAACTTGTACCACACATATACTGCCCAACTTTTACAGTCCCTGCTATTGAGCTTTGCTCTTAAATCACTATGCTTGGGAAGACATTGAAGTATTTCTCTCAAGCACAAAAAGCAGTGAAAGTTTTAAACCACATGAGCAACTACAACAGCTATGCACCCTGAGATAACTCCAGCCTCCAATTTCCCCTGTGTAGGGCAAATATAGGAAAATGGTCAGGGCCCTTCAGATGTTCAGAATCTTGCCCAGCATTTGATGTAAATATGCATGTGCGCCGAGGTGTTCCTTGGTTATTGTCTGATGTAGTTGCTCATGTGCACCCAGGTGTCCTGGGTTATGGACTTAAGTATAAAGGACAAATGGTTCTGATCCACAGTGTACTCCCGCCCCCAGGATGCCCTCAGGGGGGGTCACAGGGAGGCTACTTCTGCTGCTGGAGGCTGTTGCTGCCAGTGCCCACAGGGTGCCCCGAGAGGCCACCGCTGCTGCTGCTTCTGCTGCTACTGCTACTAGAAGCTGCTGCTGCTATTGCTGAGGATTGAGCTTGTGTCATCTGCCAATGGCTCCCAGGATCTTTCCCAATTACCTAGCATGGACCTGCATGTGAGGGGTCTGGCGACCCAGCCTGGTATGTGAGTGGTCTGGTGACCCAGTCTGTACAATGGGTTTGAAGGGTCTGTGAGCCCTAGCCATGACAATACAAATGGAAACTTAGCATAACTAAAATAATGAAACATTTTGGGTTTAGTTGTGAATTGCCTTAACAATATAATTGCCTAACCAGCCAATTAGCGTAGCTATTGCCTCAACCCAACAACTGGCGTAGTCATGTAGCCATACGCTCTGGAAAGTGTTTGGCTTTTCCAGCAGCTCCCTGTGGCTCTATCCTCTAACAAGCCAGTATCTTGGAGCCTACACAGTAAATAAAAAATAATTCTTCTTCAGCCTAAATGGGAGATACAGCACTCCCTGTGCCTTCTTCCCCTACTTGTTCCAGCAATAACCTTAGCCCTACAATTTCTCCATGAAAAGAGGTTGGAAGCCTCTGCCAGCAAGAATGGGAAGGATGACGCCCCCTGTACCATGCCTTCTTCCCTGGTCTTCTTCTAAAATATTTTTCTGCAATCTCTCATTAGAGGAAAGCTGAAGGACCTCTGTGTCTGAGAGGAAAAGTTGGCACTTCTCATGCCTTCATCCCTGGCTTACTTTAGTGATTACTCTAGATGAGGAGGCTCCTCTTGCAAAAAAGGTCTGAGACTTCTGGTGTCCTTAACAAGACAGTGGGAACTTCTTGGGCCTCCCTCCCCTGCTTGCCCCATCAATAATTTCAGCCCTGCAATCTCTCCACAGAAAGAGTTAGAAGGCCTTGGCAAATAAGAATAGAAGAGATGGCACTTCCGACACCTTCTTCTCCAGCTTTCTCTAGAGGTAAACTCCTGCGATCTCTCTTTAGAAGAAGGCTGGGGGACCTCTCTGTGGTTGAAAGGGAAAGTGGGTACTACCTGTGCCTCCTTCCCTGGCTTGCTTCAGTAAAAAATCTATATGTAGAGTATGTAGAGACTCTTTCTGAAAGTACTTACTGCATACACCTAGCATCCCAACTTTTATAGCCTTCACCTGAGTGATTGGATCCTAAATCACCCAGTTCTGGGAGTTAATGGAGAACTGCACTCCTGAGTCTCCTAAACCACATAAAACAAAAAGGTGACTTTTAAATTTGCAAATGCTCAGGAGTTAACTCCCCAGGTTCAAAGTGAGCAGAAAGAGTACAGGCATCCACCTCAGATCCTCTTCTTAGTGTAGGACAGAACACGTGGGAGATAAACTCTGGATCTCAACTTCTCTGCAAGAAAGCAGGAACTGAAAAACACATTTAACACTCCAACCTCTACAGCTGCATCTGAAGGGTCTGGCTTCTATCACATCTCTCTCAAGGCAATAGCATGACTTGAAACTCTTTAATTTCTTGGGGACACTAAGCACAAAGACAGTAGATTGGACAAAAACAAAGAGTTTAGAGGTAACTACAATCTCTGGACTAGCTAATTGGGGAAGAACCTCTCCTACACAAGATCAGTCTAACAAGATTGGGAGAGATGGTTCTCTTATCTAATGTGCAGATACCAACATAGAGAGTCAAGGAAAATAAAGAAACAGAGAACTTTGCTCCAAATAAAAGAACAAGATGAATCTCCAGAAGCCAAACCTGATGAAAAGGAGATATGTGACTTACCTGATAGGAAATTCAAAAGAGTAGTCATAAAGACATTCATCAAGTAAGGAGAGCAATGTGAGAAAAAAATGAGAATTTCAACAAGGAGATAAAAATATTTCAAAAATACCAAACAGAAATCATAGAGCTGAAGGGTGCAATAACCAAACTCAAAAGTTTAATAGAGAAGTTCAATAGCAGAATAGTTCAAGCACAAGAAAGGATTAGCTAAAGTGAAGACAGGTCATTGGAAATCTAAGAAGCAAGAAGAAAAAAAAGAAAAGAAAAACAGTAAAGATGGCCTAAGAGTTTAGAGGTTTATGGGACACCATCAAACAGAATAATATGTGTGTTATTTTAGTACCAGAAAAGGAACAGAGAAATAAAGGGACAAAAACACATTTAAAAAAAAATACTGGCAGAAATCTTTCCAAGCCTGAGGAAGGAACTGGAAATTCAGATCCAGGAAGTTTAATGGACACTTAATAGGATGAATCCAAAAAGACCAACACCAAGGTACATTATGATCAAATTGTCAAAAGTTAAAGACAAAGAATATTGAAAGCTGCAACAAGAAAGCAATTGTTACATTATGATCAAATTGTCAAAAGTTAAAGACAAAGAATATTGAAAGCTGCAACAAGAAAGCAATTGTTACACACAAGGGGACCACCATAAGACTATCAATGAATTCAATGAATTTTACAACAAAAACCCAGTGGGCCAGAAGGGAATAATAAGGTACATTCAAAAAGCTAAAAGAAAAAAAAAGTACTAACCAAGAATACTACACCCAGCAATTCTGTCCTTCAAATACAAAGAAGAGATTAAAAAAAAAAAAAAAAACTTTCTCAGACAAACAAAGCTGAGGAAATATGTTACCACTAGACCTGTGGTAAATGAAATATTAAAAGGAGCTAAAGGAAAATGCTAAAAGGAGTCCTTCGATCTGAAGAAAAAGTCACTAAGTAGCAACACAAATATACATAGGAATATAAAACTCACTGATTAAGTGTATGGTAAAACTCAGAACATTCTTATATTGTAATGGTATGTGAAAATCAGTTAGTATGAAGGTTAAAAGACAAAACTATTAAAAACAACTATAGCTATAATAATTTGTTAAGGGACCCAAAGTATAAAAGACCCAAAATGTATCATCAAAAGGAAATAATGGGGATAGGGATTAAAAGTATAGTTTGCACAAGTAATCAAAATTAAGTCATTATTATCTTTAAACAGTCTATTACCTAGTATAAAATGTTTTCTGTAAGCCTCATGGTAACCATAAAGCAAAAATGCTTAGTAGATACCCAGAAGATGAAATGAAAGGATTAAAAGGATACCACTACAGAAAATAAAAAAGACAGCAAGGGAGGAAAATAAAAACAAAGAATCTAAAATTTAATGAAAAAATAATTAACAAAAGGGCTGTAGTAAGTCTTTACCTATCAATAATTACTTTTAATGTAAATGAATTAAATTCTCTAATCAAAAGACTTTTAGCAGCTAAATAAATGAAAAACAAGAACAAATATATGCTGCTACAAGAGATTCTCCTTACCTTTTCCACTACTTTCCTGAATGTAAAGAAATGGAAAAAGATATTTCATGCAAATGGAAATCAAAAGAGAATGGAGGTAGCTATTCTTACATCAAACTAAATAGACTTTAAGTCAAAAAGTGCATAAAGAAGGTCATTACATCATAATGAAAGGGTCAACTCAGTATGAATTTATGAAAATTGTAAATATGTATGCAGCCAACATCAGAGCATCTAAATATATAAAGCAAACATTAATAAATCTGAAGGGAGAGATAGGCCACAACACAATAATTGTAGGAGACTTCAAACCCCACTTTCAACATTGGACAGGCCATCCACAGAGAAAACCAATAAGGAAACATTGGACAATACTGTAGACCAAATGGACCTAACAGATATTTGCAGAACATTCAATCCAACAGCAATATAATACACATTCTTCTCAAGTGCACATGGAACATTCTTCAGGATAGGTCATGTGTTCGGTCCTAAAACAAATCTTAAAAAATTTAAGAAGATTGAAATCATATTGACTATATTTTCAAGCCACAATGGCATAAAATTAGAAATCAATAAAAGGAGAAATTTTGAAAAACTCATAAATATGTAGTAATTAAACAACATGCTTCTGAACAACCAATGGGTCAAAGGGAAATTAAAGAATATCATGAGACAAAAAAAAAAAGAAAGAAAACACAACATAGCAAAGCACATGAGGTGCAGCAAAAGCAGTCCTGAGAGAAAATTTTAAAAAATAAATGCCTCCATAAAAATTAAAATAAAGAAAATGAAATGACACACAGATCTCAGATAAGCAACCTGATAGTACATCTCAACAAACTAGAGAAAGAAGAACAAAATAAGGTGAAAAACTAACAGAAAAAAAGGAGATAACAAAGATCAGAAAGA
Organism: Cynocephalus volans; assembly: GCF_027409185.1. Lineage (NCBI taxonomy): Eukaryota > Metazoa > Chordata > Mammalia > Dermoptera > Cynocephalidae > Cynocephalus > Cynocephalus volans. The sequence continues at coordinate 59,319,997 of NC_084471.1, read as the reverse complement.
CTAGAAATAAAATAGAGGAAAATCAATAAAATCAATAAAATTAAAGTTTTTTGTAAAAGATAAAATCAACAAAACTTTAACTAAACTAACAAAGAAAAAAGAGAAGACAAATAAAATTTGAAATTAAAGAGAAGACATTGCAAATGATAACACAAAAATACAAAGGATCATGAAAGACTAATATGAACAACTATATACCAAAAGATTGGATACTCTGGAAGCAGTAGATAAATTTTTAAAAACATGTGACCTGTCCAGGACTGAATCAGGAAGAAAAAGAAAATCTGAACAGACTAGTAATGTGCAAGAAGATTGAATCAGTCATAAAAAATCTTCCATCAAAGAAGCACCTGATGGGTTCACTGTTGAATTCTAGCAAACATAAAGAATGAATACCAATCCTTTGCAAACTCTTCCAAAAAAATTGAAGAGGAGAGAATATCACCAAATTTATTCTATAAGGCCATCATTACCCTAATACTAAAGTCATACAAAGACACTAAATACAAGAAAACTATATTCCAATAACCTTGATGAACATAGATGCAAAAATCCTCTACAAAGTACTAGCAAACCAATTTCAACAACACATTAAAAAGATTATCCACCGTAACTAAGATTTATTCCAAAGAATCAAGGATAGTTGAACATATGTAAATCAATAAATGGGACAAACCATATTAACAAAATGGACAAAAATTATGTAATCTTATTAGATGCAGAAAAATCACTTGACAAAGTTCAACATTCATTTATGGTAAAAACACTTAATAAAACAGGTATAGAGGGAATATACCTGAACACAGAAAAAGCCATATATGACAAGCCCACAGCTAAGATCATATTCAATGGTGAAAAGTTAAAAGCTTTTTCTCTAAGATAAGGAACAAGACAAAAATACACACTTTTGTCACTTATTTTCCACATAGTACTAGAAGTCCTAGCCAGAGCAATTAGGTGAGAAAATAAAATTAAAGGCATTCATAAGAAAAAGAAAGAAGTTAAATTTTCTTTGTTCTTATTTATAGAAAACCCAAAAGACTCCACACACACAAACACACACACAAAAAAAAATACAAAAAACTGTTGGAACTGACAAATTAGTAGAATTACAGAATACAAAATCAACATATAACTTCAATAAAGTATGGTTTAACAAAAGAAATGCAAGTTTAAAAAAATGGTATTCTAGAAGCTGTGAAAACAAAGCTGATAGACAACATGAGAGAAATAACAGTACACAATGAGAAATATTTATATCATATTAAAATAATGATGAAATGTGAACATTAACATGTGTTTTAGAAATAGATTATCTACATATTTTTGAAGATGCATTGAGGAAACAAGCAAGACATAGCAAAAACAGCCAAAACAAAAGTGAAATATCTTGATGAGGTCAAAGTTGGAAATTTAAAGTATATTGGGAGAACATAGTTATATTTTAACTTTGATCTATCAATCAATAATTGTAGATTTTCACTGATAAAGACATGCGCGCCATGGACTGATGGTTTTCAGGTACGGCTTTTGTTAATCCATCATGGGGTTTCTGCCAACGGTAAACTTGACCCAGTCCTAAGGGATTAGGAGCACATTAATAGATGATTTTGCTTGGAGTCTTTCCAGTGGTGTCTCTAAGACATTCTCAGAACTCTGAATGAATCAAGACTGGAAGAAAGATAGGCATCGTAGCATTTCTGGAATTCCAGCATCAGGTAATGGCACTTCCAAGAGCCAAATTTACTGTGACTCAACTGCAGGACGTCCAAATTTCAAATTCTGAGATGAAATAATATAATTTCTAGACTTGCATATGATGTACAACCTTAGATCTGGTATATATCCCTGGATTATCAGTGATGCCTGGAATGTGGTGATGAGAGGATTATGCTGTGGTATCTACAATTGAAATGATTGTCACACATCCACATATAGCAAGTTTTCTAAAAATGGGAGAACCACTTCTTATTACTGCTATTTACATATTTAAAAAGTCTTAAAGAAAAATAAGCTAGCATAAAATAAGAAACTATTTCTGAATTTATCTTGAAGATTTGAGTTACTTAGGCTCTGACTATGCGTTTATTAATGAGAATTTTCAGGGGGAAGAGGAGAAGTAAAAGCATAATAAGCTGACTGAATGCTGATTGAGTTTATGACTAATTTCATGAACTTTTTCCCCTGATGAGGATAAACTGATCTTTATAGATTTCCTGGGAAATGAACAGAAGAATCAAGCAGCAGCCACTTCACTGTCTTGGTCAAAAATAGATTTATAATTCCATAGTTGCTGTCCTCTATAACCCTCCCAATTGACAATGTCTTAATCAAGCTTCCTCAGGTACAGATAAAAGAAGAAACATGAGGGTCCAACAGTTCATGTCATTTACTTTGTTTCTTTATTTGTCCAGTGGACCAATAAATATGTTTCCTTTATTATTGCAGTTTTTTTAAGCCAGAATTTTTGAAGTTCCCCTTTTAGTAAGTGGGCATGGATGTGTTGGAAAAAAATTAATACAGAGTCCATTTTAATTCCATTACCTGGGTTAGAAGTCAGATGCAATGGTCGTAGAAGAGTTTCTAGCAAATCTAGGCAACAGGTTAAGTTTGATTTTATTAGTTTTTAAAAACCTTAATCTTCTCTTCCTATCTCTCGTCACCTCCAGGGAGGCCATCAACTCATTTACTCCAAAGTGAAAATTGTCCCTATACTGTTCTCAGAGGGGACTACCTCAAAATGGCACAATTGTACCGTCCAATGACCCAATTTCCTGAGGGTCCAGATTTCAGTTACCGGCTCCAGGAAATAATCACAGGAACCATGGCTAATACCACTGAATGTTACATAACTTCAGTTTGTAATACCTATCACAATGAATGTGTATGGGTCACTTTACTAACAAGTAAATAGAGCATGCTCATTATTGAAAACAAAACATCAAGAAAAAAAGGTGCATATTTTATTTTGTTGAAGAGTGGAAAAAATACCCAGCTGCATTAACATTTTGTGCTATTCCTGTTTTGAATTTTTTGTTATTGTTGAGACTATGCTTGCATTTTCTCCCCTCAGTTTGTTTTTCAAATGTATCATTCTGCATATGACATATTATATATAATTTTGTATATTTTACCAATACAAAGTGATTGAGATTATTTTCATAGTATAAACCCTGGAATAAATTACTTCTTAAAATTTGTTTTTCTAATTAATCATATCATTTATTCTTTCCAGGTTTCATCTTAGGCGTTATTAATATGGCTGAGAACATAGTGACTATAAAATTTTGTGTCCTGATCTAATGTTATTTTTATTAAGAAATAATCATATAAAAATAACATAATATGTATATTTATGTAGTCAAAGAATAATTATGAAATAAACACCTAGGGTTTATTTCATAATTGTGGTTACAAACAATTAAATTACATCACTCTCACTGTTTCCAGAGTTAACCAAGATATTGACTTCTGTGCTAATATTTGCCTTTATTTTTAATAGCTTTTCCAAATAATCAAAAAGAGTTTGATTTTTGCCTGTCTTAAATACTATATGAATAAGTATGAAGTTATGGTTTCTTTTATGACTTGTCTGTCTTTTGTTTGATATTGCTCATGAGATTTATCTAGTTTAACATGTGTAACTATATTTGGTAATTTTATTTGTATATTGGTGTCACATTATAGGAACATACCATTATCTATGTATCCACTTGCATTATTCTGAGTAGCGACACCTCAAGCTCAATAGAAAAATCCAGGTTTGCTGTGTCAAGAAGTCGACAGCACCAAGGGAGTAGTATAACCATCACTCTCCTGGCATATGTTTCATTCATTTTCCTTCAACAGGCTAAGCAGTGATGGTGAGCAACCATGTAAAAAGGATAGAATGGCACACGTTACTTGGTCCAGGGGTTGGATGATTGAATTTGTCTCTTTCTCTGTTTCTTTCCCCTGCTTCTTGAGCACTGAGCAGACACTGTTGCTCAGTCCTGGCCAGTGCACTAAATGACCACTGACTGTGGATGTCAACACAAGGGGTCACTTGTTTGGCAATCCACAGCCAACTCAACACCTTTTGACTCAGAAAGTACATGTTAAGTGTTAATGAGCAGGGTTAGCCTTTTTGCCAGTTGAAAGGGTCCAGGACACTTTGAATGCACCTATCGTTTTATTGGTCTGTAGTTGCATCAACCTTATTATGACTGATTAGTGTAAATGTGTTATCCAGCTCCTTACATAACTGTTATATGAGTGGTTTACATAGTAGTCAAGTTGTTTAACACTTCAACAGTATATTCCAGAAACTTCTGGTACTTTCCAGAACATACTTATTACTATGGTCTACAACTTTGAGGTAACCAATTTTAAAAGAAAACATGCTTTCCAGCAAGTAAAAATTTCTCTGGGAAAGCCAATTTCAATCTTAGTAAACATATTTATACTCATATATTAAATTCCAGAATGAAGCATACTTTACAAACTTTATTTGACACATAATTGACCATTCAGCAGTTGATCATTGTTTTAACTCGGGTCCTCTGAGAAGCAGACACCAAGATGGGTAGGAGTGCAAGAGATTTACGGAGGGAAATCCTGTTAAGAATTAAATGGAGGAGAGGGACAATAGGAGAAGCCTTTATGCTGTGATGCAGGTCTGACAAGTTTAGAAAAGGATTGGGCAAGGAGAGACTCAGATTACTGCACAGCTCTAAGAGAATTTTGGCCAGACCAATGTGGAGTACCTGAGCCAAACTTGCTCAGTAAAGGAGTTCCATGTCCTGCAGGGATAGACTAGTATTGGTATCCTGCTATGCTTAGTTATTGGCTAACAGCAGCCTGGGGAAAGTGTGGTCTTGGTGTGAACATTATGGTGGTTTCATAAGAGTGGTAGTTGGTCTGTCAATCAACTGTGCTCCCTGCAGCCGGTTATCTTGATGGAGGTTGAATAGCTCATTTCCATTGCTGCCACAGTCCCACACTTGTCCCACACAAATGTACTTCTCCCAGACATTAGGAAGCAGCTCAGAAAGAGAGGCTCAAGAGAACCATGTGTCCATTCACATGAGTGGCAGGGTAGCACCAGGAGACACCCAAGCAGATAGGGAGATTTCACACATAATCTTTTATGCTTTCACTGTGTAAAAGCATGCATATCTCCTCCTGATGATCAGAGTCAATTACTTTTGCTTAGATGTAACTCTTCTTGACTGCTGATCTCTGAACTGAAAGAAATATCTGAAGAATAATGGAAATAGCTGTAGCTTGTGGGTTAATGGCAATCTTGCTGTGTCCTCTTTGGGGTACTCTGAATTTCAGGGTCAAATAACACAGTTTCCCAGTTGACCATAAAGAATGTTGGTAAGTGTGGCCAGCACTCCTTTTGCCACTTGGTTCCTGAACCTTTGGATTCTTCTTATTGGCGTATAGCATTATACAGACATCTCTAGTTTAATGTATATATTGCATTCTGAAGGCACACTGTCCTTTCAGAATTTTGCCTACAAGTAGGTGTTTTACGTGTGCTTCTACTACTAGGGTGTTCTAGCACTTTATTAAACTAGCAGCTTCTAGATGATGTGGTATATGATATAATCAGTAGATCACATGATCGTGGGCTACTCCAATACTTTCTTCTCTGTGTAATGGGTCATCTGCTTAAATACTATGTTATGTGGGATTCCATGCCTGTGAAACAGGCATTTAATAAGCCCCTGGATGGTGATGCTGACTGGGGCTCTGTGGACAGAAAAGGCAAACCCATGCCCAGCAAAAGTAAATATCTCTGTGAGGACAAACTTTTGGCCCTTTTAGAACATAAGGGGTTTAAAATAGTTGACAAATCAACACATAAGGGGTTTAAAATAGTTGACAAATCAACAAATGGCCAGTTGATCCTTGCATCAGGGGCTCACCATTGGTCTCAAAACTTGGCAGGTTAAATAATCAGAGATAATATTAGCCATATTCACATCATTAAAGGCTACTGAGCCCATACATGCCCTTTATATCTGCCACTGTGGTAGATACAGTGGCAGATACTAAGGAAGATAAGTTAATGTTAACTGATCAAGTCATTATGTCTACTTGGATTTTGAGTGTCTATTTTCTGATTGATACTTTCTGGTTGGCATTAACATGTGAATAAAAATTCTTTATACTTTATGCCCACTCCCATGTGTCTGCTACATGCCTGTACCCTCACCTCCTTGTCTCTGACCCTTCAGTCATTTTCCTTCCCAATTCCTGCTATTAACTGCTTTCCAGGAGTCTATACATACTCTCAACCTAAGACCACTCTTCCTTTTACACAAAGTGGATTGTTTGGTTTACTACTTGCAGCTTTGCCTACAAAGAAAATTTTTACATTAATTATCTTCTAGGGCTCCCATGAATGTGAAAGTAATTTAGCTGCCATCACTTTTTGTTCATACCCAAGCTGACTCAACCACAGACTAATTTCAGGATTTTTCCTCCTTTGTCAGCTGGTCATATGGTATACACCCCATATAAAGCTACAAGCAGAGAAAGATAGAGCTGTGGTGGGTTCTGTGGCCTTCTGCATTAGTAATGACCAATGTCTGCAGCCCACTCATAACTTCTGGTCCTGCTTGACCTCAAACCTGGATCTACCGACTGCTTCCAGGATTTTCCAAGTACAAAACTTGGTGGGTCCAACAGAATCCTGCTAAAAACAGGAAGTTCTGAATACATAGCCATTTGATGTACCCTAGTTAAGATAATTATTGGTGCCCCAAGGGTTAAGCATATAATTCGTCACTGCAAATGGAATGGCCTTACCACAGGGAACACCAGGGAACTGAAGAATAATTCTTTCACAGTAAAACTGTGGTTGGTGCAACGGTCTTCCCATTGAATTTACATTTTATTCTTTCCTACCTCTGTCACCTCCAACACAATAGGGTCTGCTGAATAGTATGTCCCAATTGATGGTACTGGTTGCACTGCAGCCTGGATTCGTTGCAGGGTTTTTCTCTTCTAGTTTTTCCTTCTTCTTACACATGGCCCTCTTTATCATCTGGTATATTCCTGGTTGTGGACTCTGTTGTCTCCAGAATTCAAAGAGGTCTACAAGACATTGTTTATTATTTCTTTGTGATGAGAATATGAGATGAAGCAATGTATTCTTTAGTTCTGAGGGAATATCCTGGCAAGCTCCTCACCACTGAACATCTAAACATTTTCAGAAGTGGCAGGTACTCAAAATTCTATACGGTCAATATTCTACCTGCTGGTATATATGTGTCTTACCAAGGCTTCCACTATACTAGCCATTTCTTGTTTGACTGGCTTAGTCAGCCTGATGTGTTTGATTAATTAGATCAATATTATGGTTAGTTGGATTTCCAAGTGATCAATATCTCTTTGAACCATTTTCTGAGAGGGTGAAGGAGATAACATTGATTTGGAACAGTATTTTAGATAAACCTTGCTGCCTCTTCCACCTGAATGCAAACTGTTCCTGATTCTTTCTTTCTTTCCTTTTTTTAAAAATTAAAATATAAAATAACACATTTGTCAAATCAGTGGCCGCATACCACATACCTAAGACATTATTAATCTGCTTTGGCATAAATACCATTTCCTGGTACAGCAGCTGTGACTAAAGCTACTACTGTTGCTTATCATTTGCAATAGTTATGTTCTATTAAGTCAACATGAATGCTGAATTAGTGAATACTGAACTATTGCTCTTAGGAGAAATGCAGGATTAGGCTCCTGCACGGCCGTACTCATATTTTCATCAATGGGTCTATACATATCTTGTTTTATGTGTGTTTCTCTTTAAAGAGGACTTACTTGATATATATTGTTGATATATTAACATTGAACTCATGGCCACCTGTACAATAATGCCTGAATGAAGTTTATCTAACATACCTGTTGCTTTGCCCCCCACTGATTTGTCACCCCCTTTCCTCTGGATGACAGAGCTGCCAAAGATTACTCAAAGCCCATCTCTTCTGAGCAGTAAGAAGGTGCCTCCAAAAGAGGTTAATCTCCCCAAACCCTCAAGAGCGAGGCATTCCTTCCATTTGGGAAATTAGCCACGAATTAGGGTTCTCTTCCTGCATTTATTCTCTCCAGCCTAGGAAGTTACAGGAAGAGACATAGGTGGGGTTTTGCTAGCACAGTTTAACAAGTTTAACAATAGAAGCTGGTAACATGCAATTAAGTTGATCCACTAACAAAATCTTGATTTTAGCAAACATTCTCTTCTTACAGCAATTTCCCAGTATCTTTACATATCAGTGGCCTGTCTGTCTTTGAGTCAGCAGCCTTGCTGTGTTACAACTCTTTATCCTACAACAGAGAATCAATAGCATGGGGAAAATTTCCTGTTTTTTGTAAGGTCAATATTTGAAACTGCAAGGCGTTGGAAAACCAGGCCCTGTGAAGTACATTTGCTTTATGCATACTCTACACACACATACCTTCTCACTAAGGCACTTCACAGCCTTCTTGCACTTAGGAACACTAGTCAGCACTTCAGCCCTATATGTTGAGGCCATTTAAAACAGCAAAATCACCAACAAAAATGCAAAAAATGTGGAACTACATACACCATGAAAAGGACATGTGTTTACAGTACGAGACCTGAAACAAGAAGGCAGAGTGTCATCTTGTTCAAGCTTAGCTAGTAATGTGTGTCACGTGACTTGAACTTTTCATAACTCTGTGCATGCCCACTAATGACTGCAAAAGTGCCACAAGTATTGACTTTGAGGTTACAAATAATGTTAGCTAGTAGGCAAATTTGGAAACACAGAATCCATGAATAATGAGGTCCAATTGTACTTTGCTGAGTTATTAATACTCTACATTTTTACCAAGCAGAATACAGCCCAGTTATTTTTTAGGATTCAGAAAGGCAAATTGAACAGCAATATGATAGGGAACTCTCTCTTTGCATCCTCTAAGTCACTAATAGAAACACTAATGTCTCCCTACCCACCAGATACAATATTTTTTTTATTTACTATCTTGGTGAAGGTGGGTGCCCAGATCTGAAAATGGGTTTAGGTCCAGAAATTGAGGAACAGTTCGTGACTTCAGTCATTCTCCTATAACTCCATTCTTGCCTTTTATAGTTTATTCATATTCATTTTAGGCAATAACTTGGTGGCCTGTCCATCTCTCTTGCCTCAGGGACTTCAGGCAGTACTAACCATCTCCACAACTCCTTGTAGGTCAAACATCTTGGCTGTCCTTTTGATCATGCTAGTTATTACAATAATTATGGCCCCTTATTTCTGGTGGTACAATGTCACTACCTAGACATACTACATTTTGTACCCCCATCATCTTGATGGCTTTCAGTGAACTCAGCTCTGTTAACACCTATCCTTAGCTCTGATCTTTGGAGAAGAACTGTCATTGACCTTCATAGTGATGCTGTCACCCCTCTCATCAACATATTCCTGATGTTCTGAAAGAACAATATGACTCCTGGTCCCTCCTGTACAGCATAATCTTCTAATCTGCTAAGTTTTCTGGTCTCATACATTATTTAAAAAAAAAAAAGAAAGAAAGAAAGAAAAGAAAAAGAAAAAAATATACATATAAGAAAGGTAAGTTGTTTAACAATGTAAAATCTCAGGGCCAGCCCATGGCTCAGTTGGGAGAGCGTGGTGCTGACAACACCAAGTCAAGTGTTAAGATCCCCTTACTAGTCATCTTTTAAAAAATATATAAAAATATAAAATCTCAAGTTTATTTTTAATTAATGTCAGGGGAAATAGTCTTATACAAATCTGAATCCATTTTTTTGCATAAAGAATCTAAGCCATGAAGCTCTTCATATGAAGAACAAAAGCAAAAATATGCCTGAGTTAAGTGCAAATTTGCTTAAAAGCCAGACTTTGTTCACAGTAAGCAGCATGAGAAGTGAATTGATCCTGTTCTTCACCCTTGGAGAGACCAGGGGTATTGAGGTTATGTGGCAAAGGACACTGGCTGCCTGCTGGGCTATATGCTCAATGGAAGATATTGCTGTGTCTCACAGCTCCCAGTGCTGAACACCTGTTGTGATATTGCTTCACCTAGGAAGAAGTCAGTATTGATGAACAGAGAAAATATCATCTTCTGCATCAGCTAAAGACTCACAGTCATGGACAGAGTAGAACCAACTTTTTACACATGTTAGAAGGGCAGAAGACACAGCATAGGTAGAGATGGTTTTTATTTGAGGGATGAAAGAAGAGATTGGTTTGTCCCAAATAATAATCCTACATTTGTCTTATGGTGCTCTATCTTCTACCAATAGAGATTGTTTATTGAGTAAAGGCAATGTTTCTCTAGGAAACTCCTATTAAATTACAAATATCTCTAAAAGGGTAAATACATTATTTCATTAACAATTTCAAATAAAATATATTAAGAAAGTGTTTCCCAAAAGATTTGCCTGGGTTTTAATAGAAGCAGCCATGCATTTTGAGATAGTCGTGGGAAACAGACAAATTAATATCAACCTCTTCTTTAAATTTTATGATGTGATTTCTCTTTATCCACAACAAAATAAAGTAGATATCTTTGGCATGAAATATAACATCATTCCTAATCTAGGCCTTGCTTACCTATGCATTCTTTTTTATCACCTATTTCACATTTATATATAATTTTTTAGTTATATCAGACTTTTATTGTTCCCATTGCCTCAAGATGTCCCCTGCCAGTTAATTATACTTTACTTATTATTCAATATTTACCTGAGAGGCTACTTCTGTGAAGACTTTTACACCCACTTTCACATTTAGATGACTTTTCCTATAATCTTCCATAACACACTGTGCAAATTTCTCTTCTTCCATTTGCTATGTTAACATTCAGATTACATGTCTCTTTCTCCCACTTAAGTAGAAAGTAGAGGCTATGTCATGTAGCCTTTATATATTGATCCCAAAAGATAGTCCCAACATATAGTAGGTGCTTAACAAATAAATGGATGGATGACTAAATGACTCCGGATCCAGGAGAACTCCCATGATGAACAGACCTCAAATAGTACCACAATGAGAGTTTTTTAGACTGCAAAAGAAATGTAAAATTTAAAATATTGCCTCCATCAGATGTTTTGTTGACAACAATCTTTACAAAACCAAAATTATTTATTCTGACACATAAACCCTGTGCCCCACAGGAGAATTAAGTTAGCTCTAGAGATTTCTAGGAAATTTCTTTTATAAATCACCAGAGAAAAGATCCTGAGATAATAACTGTTTGTAGAATTTGCAATAAGCATTAATGCGTAAACAGAGTAAACTGAGTGATATACATCATTAAAAATAAACATTCTCTCTTCTTCAAATTTTAAACCTTTAACTGCACTGAAATATTTAAAGCTTAGACTCTTCAGAGGAAATATAGGCACCTTTACGTCTCTGGAGGGATGCTTCCATCCAGTGCTCAGGAACTAATGCCAATATTTAAATATTTTAAAAGTCATCTGCCAATGGCAGAAATTCATCTTTGAAATAGTTTGTTTTGGGTGCAGCCTAACAAACTACAGATGTTTATTTCAGAGTCTGCATACCTGAAACACTCTTAATTTATAAGACAAATTAGCTTGCCACAAAGCCTCTTATATAAAACTTGACTTCCATTGTCCACCTTCTTTGCTTCCTTTTTATAATTGAGGTAGTGACTATTGTAGAGAACATACTGGAGCTTCATACACATTGTCTCCAATCCTCAAGCACATTTACATATGCTATTTCTATGGTTTAGTTGAAGGATCTGATGTTTGGAGAGATTAAGTGGCTCACTCAAAGAGTAGCTGCCAATATTTTATAATATAGAGTTGTGGGAAGAAACTGTTCTAGACAGTCAATGGTTTAAAGCTATAGTAAAAATAAACTTTGAGTATTTGTAAGGACAAATGTTACAAATGAAGTTAAAAAAGACCTAAGGGTAACCATGCACAATCCCAGGAGAAAAGAATGTGGGACAAAAATGCATAGGGAGGACAAACTGGAAATTAATATCAAAATTTAAATTTGATATATATTTGATAATTATGATTATATTAATCATATTAATTCATATTTTGTGCATTTGATTCCAGAATATGTGGAATTATTACTGTAAGAAATAATTTTATCTCTATTCAATATATGTTTAACATACCTCTTATTACTATATAAACACGGGTATTCTTGAATGCATTATTCAAATACAATCGACTCTAATACCTGTATAATGTATGTGAGCATATGGGTATAGGAGGGTACTTCAAAAAGTTCATGGAAAAATAGAATGGAGAGATAATACTAATATTTCTGTGAATTTCTTGAAGTACTCTCTTGTAATATGTAAGTATCAAGATTGAATACAAGATTACAAAGATAGAAATAAAATTGCCCAGGTAAATAAAGCCCATACAATTTTCTACTCATTTGGGTTAGTTTTGCTGAATTATTTTTATTTGTTCTTCTTTTTTAAAAACTTATTTTACTGATTTTTTTTTTTGATGTTCAAATCAGGTTAATTCATCATTATACAATGTAATCCATTTTCGTGGCTCTTTACCAATTTGTTCCTTTCTCTCCTTCTCCCCAGCAGCCTCAGTTCTGTTTTCTTCCCTTAAATAGTTCAAAGGATTATTATGATTGTTGTATCTTCTTTCCCTTATTTATTTGTTTGTTTATTTATTAACTCCCACATGTCAGGACATGCAGTCTCTTTCTGGGCCTAGCTTATTCTACTTAACATAATTTTCTCTAAGTTCATACATGTTGCTGTGAATGGCAGTACTTCATTATTTTTCATGGCAGAACAGTATTCCATTGTATAAATATATCACATTTTCTGTATCCAGTCATCCAATGATGAGCATTTAGGTTGGTTCCAACTCTTGGCTATTGTAAATAGGGCTGCAGTTAACATGGGAGTATAGATGTACCTTCAACGTGATGATTTCCATTCCTTTGGGTATATACCCAACAGTGGGATTTCTGAGCCATATGGCATTTCTATTTGTAGTTGTCTGAGGAAACTCCAAACCATTTTACATGATGGCTGCACCATTTTACAGTTCCCCCAATAATGTAGGAGATTTCCCCTTTCTCTGCATCCTCACCAGCATTTGTTATTCTCTGTCTTTTTTGATAATAGCAAACCTAAGGTGGGTAAGATGATATCTCAAAGTGGTTTTGATTTGCATTTCCCAGATGCTGAGTGATGCTGAGCATTTTTTCATGTGTCTGTTGGCCATTCATATATCTTCCTTTGAGAAATGCCTATGCAGCTCCTTTGCCCATTTTTTAATCTGGTTGCTTGTTTTCTTGCTGTTAAGTTGTTTGAGTTCCTTATATATTCTGGATATTAATTCTTTGTCTGATGCATATTTGCCAAGTATTTTTTCCCACTTTGTTGGTTGTCTTTTCACTCTGTTGTTTCTTTTGCTGTGCAGAAGCTTTTTAGTTTGATATAATCCCATTTGTTTATTGTTTCTTTTGTTCCCTGTGCATTTGGTTATATTCATAAAATCTAAGCCCAGTCCTATTTCCTGTATTGTTTCCCTATGTTAAAGCCATATACAATAAACCCACTGCTAATATCATCCTGAATGGAGTAAAGTTGAAAGCTTCTCCCATAAGATCGGGAGTAAGACAAGAGTGCCCACTCTCACCACTCCTATTTAACAGAGTATTGGAAGTACTAGCCAGAGCAATCAGGGAAGAGAAAGAAATAAAGGGCATCATGATTGGAAAATATGAAGTCAAATTGTCCCTGTTTGTAGATGACATGATCCTATATAGAGAGAAGCCTAAAGATTCTACAAAAATACTTTTAGAATTGATTTCAGCAAAGTTTCAGGATACAAAATCAATGCACAAAAATATAGTAGCATTGTTATAGCCCAACACTGAACTAGCAGAAAAGAAAGCTAGCCCACTTACAATAGTTACATCCGAAAAGTGTATCTAGGAATAAAGTTAACCAAGGATGTGAAAAATCTTGATGACAAGAACTACAAACCACTGTTGAAAGAAGTTAAAGAAGACACAAAAAGTTGGAAAAATATTCCAAGCTCTTGGATTGGAAGAATTAACATTGTGAAAATGTCCATACTGCCCAAAGCAATCTTCGGATTCAGTGCAATCCCCATCAAAATAACAATGACATTCTTCACAGAAATGGAAAAAAACAATCCTAACATTCGTATGGAACAACAAAAGACCCTGAGTAGCTAAAGCAATCATGAGCAAAAAAATAAATAAATAAAAAATAAAGCCAGAAGCATAACACTACCCAACTTCAAATTATACTACAAAGCTATAATAACAAAAACAACATGGTACTGGCATAAAAATAGACACATGGACCAATGGAACAGAATAGAGAACCAAGAAATCAGACCATATGCCTACAGCCAACTGATCTTCAACAAAGGTACCAACAGCATACACTGGGAAAAAAGACTGACTCTGATAAATGGTGCTGGAAAAATTGGACATCCATGTGGAGAAGAATGAAACTAGACCTGTATCTCTTACCATATACCCAAACCCAGCTCAAAATAGATTAAGAATTAAATATAGTTCCTGAAACTATAAATCTCCTAATTATGTTTTAAATTTTGCAAATGTCAGGCTACTAACTTGTAAAGCTCATTAGGAAGAATCTGAATATCAGATGTAAAGCAGAAAGGAAAGAAGGAATGGAAGATAAGGCTGAGAAATAGAAAGATGATGAAAGGAGAAAGATAAAGAGACTAATTATTAGGCAACTTTGCAGACTTTACATTAAAGATGTAAAAGTATTTTGGACCAAATATGGGTGTAGTGGATTAAATGTTCCCCCCAAACTCATTGAACCTTGAATTGTGTCCCCCAAGTTTTATTAGAAACTTGCCTCCCCCCCCCCCATGACTGTTAAAAGGGTGGGAAATGCTATTAGTGTAATTGAAAGGTGGGGCCTTGAAGTGGCGATTAGATTGCAGGACCATACCTTAGTGAATGGATTAAAAAGAGTGGTCATGGGCATAGTCCCGAGGGCTTTAAAAAGAGAGTGAATGAGGAGGTTAGTCGCTCTTGCTCTCTCTGCTCTGCCGTTTTCACAACGTGATATCCTGTCATCACTGTCACCACCACCAAGACCTTCACCAACTGTGTTCCCTGGACTTTGGACTCGCAGCCTCAGAAATTATAAGCAATAAATTATGTTTTCCTTATAAAATACCCAGTTCTGTGTATTTGTTATAAGCCACAGAAAAGGACTTATATGAAAGCAAAGGCTAAATAATATCTGGCCTCAAGTTTCAGCTGAACCACAGTGTGGGAGAACAATGAATATAAGACTGTAAAGGAACTATTGTTTAAAATTTAATTGTTAATCTCTGAGTGCTTCTATATTTATTAAAAAAATACTTGGAATATCAACTTGTCAACCTATAATAACTTTTAAAATTTTCACTCCAAATACTATTTTTAAATATCTAAATGGATTTCCCTGACCCCATAATATGCTGTTGAGTTATGTGCTATAGTTAAAAAACATAAACTGATACCTAGAAAGCTAATACACCCTTGCCAAGTCTAGTAAGTAGAATGCTTTATCATCAGTGTACCTATCTACAGCCAAGAAAAGATTTGAAGATAAAAAGTCTCACCATTAGCACTTTGCTATTTGAACTTGTACTGATGTTGATGAAGAGTTTTATCAATGATTCTTATATAGCATATACCAAATTAAATAGCCAGTTAAAGCCCTCATAGTTATAAATATCACAACTCAGTGTACTGAACTGTATATTTTGAAAATCATAGATGTTAAGAAAAAAAAAAAAGAGGTGCTTAATAATGTAATGTAAGACTCAAATAGGGCTGGACACAGGAAATAACTTTGCTATGTCCCCAAAGGAAATAACTTTATGTCTTCCCTCTCTCTCCCATCTTCCCAACCCCAGCAACCTCAAAAAGTTCATGGAAAAATGGAATTAAAAGACAATACAAATATTTTCATGAACTTTTTGAAGGCCCCTTGTATCTGAATGCATTGAAAAATAATAAATAGGAGTCAACCAATTACTTAAATCAAAAAACAGTATCAGTCAATAATTTTAACAAGTGAATGCCTAAGTTACATAAACAACAACCTAAATGTCAATAAATAGCTCCATTTTCTGGGAATTTGCTCCAACCCGAGTGTTCCAGGTTACTTGTCTTGGGTCCATGTGCAGGTTTAGTATGATCATCTGCACTTAATATGATTCAGATTTAGGAATGTATAAGGCAGGTTTTCTTAATTCAAAATAAGAGGACCAGTACCGCAAGAAGCAGCAGCAAAAAGAATTCATTAGTTTTCTTATAGCTGGCATGCATTTTTTAACTTGTTCAGACATATTGTCATCTATGGAGGGGAAAAGGAAAGGCAAAGTGTTGTGTACAGCTGAATATCTGTTTATGGGACCACTTTTATGAAGCCCATTATGATACAGGATTTTGAAAAGATGAGAAAAGAGGGAAAGTATCTCCTTAAAAATATAAAAGTTCATATTTGTCCTTATGGTATATTTCATGCAAAAGACTGTTTAAGAGATTCTGAGTTTGTGTTTTCTCTCAATTCACTATCGTTTTTTTTAGTCTTGTGATTCAGAACAACTCTATCAACTTTGAGTAAGACATAGAAACTTACCTTTCTTGGGCGAAATATTTGAAATCAATAGGAAATAAAGAAGTTATTGAGCCTGAAGCTCCCGGGCAGCAGAGAAAAAAAAAAGAATTTATCAAGCCACTATGCCAGCCCACAGAGCACAGAATATCAAATCAGGGGAGGGGAAACTCCCAACCTTAGCAGCTCTTGGCATCTTAGGCTACATTCACATCAAAAGCTGCTATTCCCTAGAAGGAGAAAGAAATTCAAATAGTTAGTGAATATGATTATGAGTTGACAGAGTTCAGCCCTTTTCAAAAGTGCTCACTTTTTCTCCCATTTTTTTTTTAATATTATGTCATTTCATAATTTGACAAATATGTGCCAGGCACAGTGCATATTTCTGTGTCTAACAAATTATGCTTTGAAATTCACCTATCAATATAAAGGCTAGGAAATTATAGTTGTCAATATAAGACAGATACTAGAAGAAAGTTGAATACTTCCAAGGTCATATATTATAAATACCTGTCATATAAAAAAAAAGAAAAAGAAAAAAATAGAAACTGAATTGTCTTTCATGCTCTGGAGGATAGCCAGGTCTTGCTTTCGGACGTCCTTCGAATATTGCTCAGCTTAAATACACGTTACTTAGTTTTTTATAAATATCAATAATTCCAGTCATTACACTTTGGAGTACATCCTAAATGTTGTTTCCCAAAGTTAAATGGCCTCACACTTGTAATAGCCTGGAAAACATAACAAATCCTAGCATTTACAAATTGCACTACTGCTTTAGAATTAAGTCTTTTCTTTGGCATAACATAAATATCCACAGAAAAAGGAAAATACATTTTTGGTGCATATAAAACGCTATTTTCTGATTTTTACATCTTAAAATGCAACTGTAACTTATTTGCTTTAATAGAAATCGTCTGCCATCTCTGCATTTTCACATCATCATGTGTATCATGGGGATCAAGTTGAGACTGCATAACTGTGTTACTCAAGTAAATGATCTTTTATGATAGCCAAGTGCATAACATATAATTATTAAATGATATACAGTTATTAAGTATGTAATATTTAATTTTCCATAATTTGCATGTTAACTAAATATAAAATAGTTGTCTTTCTGTTCGACAAGAGTAACAATAAGTTATATAATTGCCCTTCCCTGTTAATAGTGACAAAGTTAGAGTACACTCCAGAGACCTCTGATCCTTAATGAGGGGCATGGGGTGGGTGAAGGGAGTGAGGAAACTTACAAGATTGAAAAAGTAACAGAGACTTCAAAGTTACAACTCATATAACAATTCCTTCCTGAGAATGAAAGACAAATTAGGTCGATAAAATCAAAAGGGATAAGTGTAGGTGTCACAATGCACAAATGGAAAACGTTACATAAGTGTACATGTTCCAATAGCTTAATCACTGTTCTTCAGGTCCTTTTCAACAATATCCTTCTTACTGACTGATTTATTCCTGTATTTGCAAGGGCCCCATTCTTTCTGCCAGCTTCATTGACTCTAACTTGGTCCAGGGAAAGATGTGTTTATGTGGCTACCCTCCTGGCAATGTTTGCTCCGCTATTCTTTCAAAAGTCTGCCTCTTCACAGCAAGCTGCAATGAGTGCTTTAAAAATCCATCTCCTTTTTGCACTGCAGAAGACTCTCCCATATTTTGTTGCACAAAATATTAACCCTTCCAAGTACTCTTTCGGCAGCTGAACATTACGTTTCTAAAACGTTCACTTCACCTGGCAGCCAGGATGCAGGTCTGTGGGACTCTTCTCAGCTTCATTCCCTGGTTCCTCCTCTGCAGTCCATGATCATAGGTGAGTCTCAGGATTCAGTCCTTATCTACCTACAAACATTTCAGGAGTGGGCTGAAGGCTCATCCACCAACAGCTTTAAATTCTGTGTATATGCCATTGACACCCATATTTATGTTTGTAGTGCAAGCTTCCCTCAAAACACCAGACTCATATCAACTACCAACTAGACACCTTGCCATGGGTGTTTGACAGGCAACTTATACTTAATACATTCTAATCTGAACTCGTCATTCCACCCCAAAATCTTTCCTCTGTCTGCCTTCCTCGTCCCTGTAAATGGTGTACCATCCTTCCATTTGTTCAGGGAGAAAACGCTTGGAGCCATCTCAACTCCCTTCTTTTATGAGACATTCCACATATAGGTACAATTCATCAAAAAGTTTTCTTACCTTCAAATTTCATGTTGATTTTTTAATACATTCTACCACTTGTTCCTCTATCACCACGGTCCAAGTCATTACTCTCTCTTCCAAAATATTTTAACAAATGTCTACTACAATCCTTCTCTTAAAAAAAACCTGTTCAACATTATTTAATGCGGGGTTTAACCTACTTGACCATAAAATTCTATTCTTTTTTTTTGTAACACCTTATAAATTTTGTTGGAAATGGAATATATTTTGGAAAACACTGCTGTAAAAAATTATTTGTTAGTATAACCCAAGTCCTCTTTCTTTTCTTTCTTTTAAGTATTATTGCTTTCTCATTTTTCCCTTGTAGCTAAATTCTGTTATTATTCACTTCTTCTTTCATATCTCAGCAGGACAAAAATCAGATATAAGCCCTGTATGGAAGTACAAGATTAGTGTCTACACGTAAGTATAAGTCTGAAACCCAAGCCCTTTCCTTGGTTAGCTCCTCTCTCAACAGTCATGATGATGCTATTAGCATGTCTGAGTCTCAGTCTTTTTACCTTTGGCTCATTCTGATGATGTTGTTTCATTGCCAGCAGCCTATTCTGAGCTCTAAATATTACTTTAATTTGAACACATCATATTTGATGTCACCATAAGATTCAAGTAGCATTGTGGCATTCTAAAGGAAGAAAAAGGGAATGTACTTATGCTTTTTGATTCTAATGAAAGAAAAAGAAAGGTATTTATGACCACAAATAAATTCCTCAAGCAGATAAAACAAGTAGTATTTCTACCCTCCCCCATCTTATTTTATTTTCTCTCATTGTTTATTGAAAGAATGGAGGTTTTGACCACTTTTCAACATATTTATGTTTCTAATCAGATTATTCCTTCCTGAACACAATGACCATAACTATTTTTTGTTGCAACCCTATTCTATAGCCCTGTGCATGACAAAATATAGTCACTTGATGGAATAATATTGAAGCAATCTCTCTTAGGATAATCTACACTCTGAGATTTACATTTTAGAATTTACAAAAGAATAAAAATAGTGTAAAAGCGAAAGCATCTACATATGTAACGAAAACAAAACTCACTATCAATTTAATGACATATTTTATGGATAAGTTTGGGGAAAATCTAAATATTTCAATGTGTTGCAAATAAAATGTTACCATTTTTTAAATATGACTGCATAAGGTTTAAATGTGAAGTAATCAAATACAAATAGACTTATGAATTGGTTCATGATTTTAGGAGTCTCATTTAGAAACTGGGTCTGGTTAAAAAGTTGAATACACTGATTGCTTAGGAAAAACAGATCACAATTAAGAATATAATCTATAACAATTTCCTGACCCAAGAATAAAAATAGTTTCTCACATTTATAAGAAATAAGAATTCCTCTCTACAGAGAAAAAGAATGCGGCCAAGTAAATTTGACACCAGTGTAGTATCTTCCTTCATTTGGTCTTTAAAATTTGAATTAGCATGTGACTGAGCTGAATAACTTTTCGAGTTCCTTCCAGTTTGGTGATTCCGAGATATGACAATATTTCTTTTCACTCACCATAACACTAGAGGAATATTGCCTTAGAAGTCTAGTCATTCATGGATATAATCCTGAGAGGTCAACAGATCATAAAAGAGACTGTCTATTCTGGCACAGTTCTAAATATTTGGCAGGATTTATTCAAAATAAGTCCAAAATGAGAAGAGGAGAGGCATTGCTGGCAGAAACATACAGGGATGCTTGCCTTCTCTGTTCTTGGCTCTAGCTGGTGCTATTTAACCATCATTTTACGAATACATGAACACAAAGCTCAATTGTGCCTTTTTAAGTGGAGAGAAAGAGCAAAGCTAAAAATAGGCCATCATTTTATTGAGCTTCATTCATGCAGTTTTACCTGGTGTGCATGTTTTGTTGACTGGCAGACTCCCCCCAAAGTAGATGGTGGAACTTACTGGGTTATCCTTTCATATGCAGGCATCACTCAGACTATATGATGTTTTATTTAATTCTAAGTGCTGTAGTCCAAAAATTTGCCTTGTGGAAGCACAATGAATCTCTATCAACTCTGGCTATGGAACATTTTACCCATATCTAGGTAAAGAGAAAGAAAAATGTTTCCTATTTTATAATTTAATACACAACATTGTTGGATTTGTCTTCTTATAACTAGTTTAGTTTTAACACAAAAATAGAAAGGATTCTTTACAAAAACATCCCTTAGGGTCAAATTGCTCAGTAAGTATTTTTTAATAAAATTTGAATTTGATTTCATTGTGGGGAGAAAAAACTCAATAGGTTTTTAGGAATATAACCATCTTTTTCCCCCTAAACATCTCAAATAAAAAAGAATTCATCCTGCTTCTAATAATTTACATATTTTTGGAAATATTGTTGGTTTTCAGGTTATATAAAATAAGTGTAGTAGATGTACAAGCAACACTTTATATTATTTTACTTGTAATATATTTTGATGCTTTTGTTAATTACATTCTTATTAAGAGGAGCACAATAAATGTAAAAATCTCAAAGTGGTTATTTTACAAATGCAATAATTTAAAATCTATCTTTTAATCTAAAATATTCCTAAATGATTAACAACTTTTCTATTACTAAAGTGACAGATACAAATTTAGAGTTTTACTATCTCCAATTCTGTAAGCCTACTATCTTGAAGTGACCAATAATCAACATTACATGTGTATCCTTTCAGACATTTTTCTTTGTTCAAATAAATACACGTGAAAAAAAATTTTTTTATGAAAAGGGTATCAACTAATCCTATGTAATTAAAAGATGTTCAATTATGTTCATATTTTAAATCTTGTTCCTTTCCAAGGTCATCCTCTGTTTAATATTTTTATTGTTACAAAATACATATTGCAGCCAATAGAATAGAATCCTGTAACATAAGGACGAGGTTTCTGCAACTTTCTGGATTCTATCAAATTTCTACTAAGCAGGTTGAGGCAATTTATATTCTAAATAAGTCAGAATAACAAACCCCTTTTTTTCACATTCTTGATAATGTGTTGCATTATCTCCCCCCCGCCCCCCCCCCCCAATTCTCTTGATTTTTTTAATTGGGCTTATTTTTATTGACTTGTCTACTCATCATTTTTCCTAGTCAAAATACCTACTTGAGAATTTAATAGACATCTCAATACTAAATTCTCAAACCTGAACTTCTGATATTTATCCCCAAATTGTCAACTCCATCTTTTCTTTTCTGTTCCCCAGAGCCAAACTTTGGAATCACCTTTTTTATCTGACACATTCCCTCAGCAAATAGATCATCACTACCTGAGGAATCCAGTATCAACCTCTCATCATCTGCATCACCACTACCACCTGATTCCCAGACACCATTATTTTCTGCCTGGAATATAACAACTGCCCCTTAACTGGTCTCCTTCTTCAATCCTTGCTTTCTATGATATATTCTCAAAGGTGAACACTGTCATTCACTGTCAAAAACTCTTCCTGTCTAGTCTTAGTAAAGAAGTTTTATTTTGGTCAGTAAGCTCTCACAAGATCTGCAGCACTTTTTATTCTATGACCTCCTTTCCTGGTACTGATCCATGGTTTACTCAGAAACTCTGGCTTCCTGGCAGTTCCAGGGACACAGTGGAGATTTCTGGAATTATTAATTAACTTGGTGCAGGCCACAGTTTCTTCCAATTTTCGAAAAGTCATCCTAATAATACATTAGCACTGTCTCTTGGAGGCTTTGCAAGGATTGTTGCCAAAGAATTCTATGTTGACAATGTTCTCTTTCACCCACTTTAACATTATCATTCTACTGTCCTCTGGATTCTATTGTTTCATTGAGAAATCAGCTGTTAGTCTTACATTTCCTTTACAAAGGTATCTTTCTTATCCCCAGAGTTTTAAATTTGTTGTAAGTCCCTAGGTCTTTCGATTTTTCCCTCAGTTTTTCAACACTTCTAAAATCTGTGTTCTGTTGGGAAAAATATACATAAGTTTTTCTTTCAGCTCAATCTCTTCATTTTGATTTCTGAAAGAAGATATCCACTCCTTTTTCTTTAAATTTAATTTTATTTTATCAATACACAATGTGGTTGATTTTTGTGGCTCATAACCAAATCCTCCTTCCCTCCTCCCTCTCCCGGCTCCTTCTCATCAACCTCATATCTGTTTGCTTCAAGGAAATGTGATTGTTATGTCTTCTTCCCTGCCCCCCCCATTTGTTTTTCTATTTATTTATTTTTATCTCCCACAAATAAGTGAGAACATGTGTTATTTCTCTTTCTGTGCCTGACATGTTCCACTTAATATAATTTTCTCTAGGTCCATCTATGTTGTTGTGAATGGCAGTATTTCATTCATTTTTATAGCAGAGTAGAATTCCATTGTGTAGATATACCACATTTTCTGTCTCCACTCATCTTATGATGGACATTTGGAATGGTTCCATCTTCTGGCTATTGTAAATAGGGCAGCAATGAACATTGGAGAACAGGTATACCTTCGACTTGATGATTTACATTCCCCTGGCTATATTCCCAGCAGTGGGATAGCTGGTTCATATGGTAGATCTATCTGCAATTGTTTGAGGAACCTCCATACCATTTTCAATAAAGGTTGCACCATTTTGCAGTCCCACCAACAGTGTATGAGGGTTCCTTTTTCTCCACAACCTCACCAACATTTATCATTCACAGTTTTATGCATAAAAGCCTTCCTAACTGGAGTGAGATGATATTTCAGTGTGGTTTTGATTTGCATTTCCCAAATGCTGAGTGATGTTGAGCATTTTTTCATGTGTCTATTGGCCATTCGCATATCTTCCTTTGAAAAATGCCTGTTCAGTTCCTTTGCCCATTTTTTATTTGGGTTACTTGTTTTTTTGTTGTAAAGTTGTTTGAGTTCCTTGTATATTCTGGATATAAACCCTTTCTCAGATATATACTTTGTAAATATTTTCTCATACTCTGTTGGCTGTCTTTAAACTCTGGTAATTGTTTCTTTTGCTGTGCAGATGCTTTTTAGTTTGACATAATCCCATTTGTTTATTTTTCCTTTGGTTGCCCGTGCTTTTGGTGTCATACTCATGAAGTCTATGCCCAGTCCTACTTCTTGGAGTGTTTCCTCTATGTTTTCTTTAAGAAGTTTTATTGTTTCGATGTGTATATTGAATTCTTTAATCCATTTTGAGTTGATTTTGGTAGATGGTGAGAGGTATGGATCTAGTTTCATTCTCCGGCATATGGATATCCAGTTATCCCAGCACCATTTGCTGAAGAGGCAGTCTCTTCCCAAGTGTATAGACCTGGTGCCTTTGTCAAAGATCAGATGGCTGTAGGTGTATGGGTTGATTTCTGGGTTCTCTATTCTATTCCATTGATCCTTGTGTCTGCTTTTATTCCAGTACCATGCTGTTTTGGTTAGTATAGCTTTGTAATATAGTTTAAAGTCAAGTAATGTTATGCCTCCAGCTTTATTTTTTTGTTCAGGATTGCTTTGGCTATTCATGCACTTTTATTATTCCATATAATGAAAGTTAATTCCAATCTGGAGAAAAATGTCATTGGAATTTTTATGGGGATTGCATTGAATTTGTAGATCACTTTGGGTAATATGGACATTTTCACAGTGTTAATTCTTCCAATCCAAGAGCATGGGATATCTTTCCATCTTCTTTTGTCTTCATTAATTTCTCTCAGCAGTCATTTGTTTTTCTCATTATAGAGATTTTTCACATCCTTGTTTAACTCTATTCGTAAGTATTTTATTTATTTATTTATTTATTTTGGTGGCTATTGTAAATGGGCTAGCTTTCTGGATTTCTCTTTATGCATGTTCACTGTAGGAGAATAGAAATGCTACTGATTTTTGTCTATTGATTTTGTATCCTGCTGAAATCATTTACCAACTCCAGGAGGTTTTTTTAGAGACTTTAGGCTGTTCAATGTATAGGATCATGTCATCTGCAAACAGGGACTGTTTGACTTCATGTTTTCTAGAGGACGAGTCGGACACGTCCTTTATTTCCTACTCTTCTCTGATTGCTCTGGCTAATATTTCCAATACTATGTTGAATAGGAGTGGTGAGAGTGGGCATCCTTGTCCAGTTCCTGTTCGTAAAGAAAATCTTTCAGCTTTTCCCCATTCAAGAAAATATTGGCAGTGGGCTTACCATATATGGCTTTAATTATGTTGAGATACTTTCCATGTATACCTAACTTGATTATGAATGAATGTGAAAGTTTGTCAAATGCTTTTTCAGCATCTATAGTGATGATCATATGGTCTTCGTGTTTGATTATTTATTGACATGGTGTATCACATTTATGGATTTGCATATGTTGAACCAACTTTGCATCCCTGGGATGAATCCCACTTGATCATGGTGTATAATTTTGCATATGTGTTGCTTTATTCTGTTAGCTAGTATTTTATTGAGGATTTTTGCATCTATGTTCATCAAGAATATTGGCCTGTAGTTTTCTTTTTTTGTTGTTGTATCTTTGTCTGGTTTTGTATCAGGGTGATGTTTGCTTCATAGAATGAGTTTGGGAGAATTGCCTCTGTTTCAATCTTTTGGAATAGTTTGTAGAGAATTGGTGTCAATTCCTCTTTGAAGGCTTGGTAGAATTCTGCAGTGAACCCATCTGGTCCTGGGCTTTTCTCTGTGGGAGCCTTCTGATAACAGCTTCAATCTCTTTTATTGTTATTGGTTTATTGAGATTTTCTACATCTTCTTGGCTCCGTTTTGGTAGTTTGTGTGTATACAGAAATTTATCCATTTTCACCAGCTTTTCAAATTTCTTGGCATATATTTGTTTATAGTAGTCTTGAATGATTTCTTTTATTTCTGAGGTATCAGTTGCAATATCATCTTTCTCATTTCTAATTTTTGTTATTTGGATCTTCTTTCTTCTATTTTTAGTTAGCCATGCTAATGGTTGTCAATTTTATTTATCTTTTCAAAAAACCAACTTTTTGATTCATTGATCTTTTGTATCATTTGGGGGGTTTCTACTTCATTAAGTTCTGCTCTGATCTTAATGATTTCTTTTCATCTGCTAACTTTGGGTTTGTATTGTTCTCGTTCTTCTAGTTCTTTAAGGTGAAGTGTTAGGTGGTTCACTTGCCATCTTTCCATTCTTCCAAAGTAAGCAATTAATGTGATAAATTTCCCCCTTAGTACTGCTTTTGCAGTATCCCACAGGTTTTGGTATGATGCATCATTATTTTAATTAGTTTCAATAAAATTTTTGATTTTTTTTAAATTTCTTCTTGGACCCATATGTCATTAAGTAGATGCTATTTAATTTCAAAGTGTTTGTATAGTTTCCAGAATTTCATTAGTTATTGATTTCTAATTTTAATCCATTGTGATCTGAAAAAATACATGGGATAATTCCAATTTTTTTAATTTGTTGAGACTTGATTTGTGACCTAACATGTGATCTATCCTGGAGAATGATCCTTGTGCTGATGAGAAGAATGAATATTCTGAGGTTGTTGGATGGAATGTTCTGTAGATATCTGCCAAGTCCAATTGGTCTCAAGTGTTCTTTAGATCTTGTATTTCTCTGCTGATTCTTTGCCTAGATGATCTGTCTAATATTGATAGTGAGGTGTTCAGGTCCCCTGCTATTATGGTATTAGTGTCTATCTCATTCTTTAGGTCTAATAGTGTTTGCTTTGTAAATCTGGCTGCTCTGACATTGGGTGCATATGTATTTATGATTGCTGTGTCTTCTTGATGAGTAAATCCTTTTATCATTATATAGTGTCCTTCTTTGTATCTTTTTATGGTTTTTGGTTTAAAGTCTATTTTATCAGATATAAGAATAGCTACTCTGGCTCGTTTTCATTTCTATTTGCGTGGTAAATCTTTTTACCTCCTTTCACTCTTACTCTATGTCTATCTTTACAGGTGAGGTGAGTCTCTTGAAGGCAGCATATAGTTGGGTCCACCTTTTTAATCCAGTCAGCCTGTCTTTGTCTTTTGAGTGGAGAATTTAATCCTTTTACATTGTGATTTTTTTTATTGAAAAGTCCTAATTTACTCCTAGCATTTTATTGATTTTTGTTTGAGTGTCTTGTGTCTTTTGTTCCTTTCTTTCTGATTTACTGTTTGTCTTCTGTATTTGTTGGTTTCTTAGGGTGGTAGATAAACTTTTTTTCTCTCTTCATTGTTAGCACTTTTATTTTACTAGTGGGTTTTGATTTTTCTTGAGTTTTTATGGCAGTGGTGGTTATTTTTCAGGTACCAAACCCAGTACTCCCTTGAGAATTTCTTGTGAGGATGGTTGTGTGGTAGTGAACTCCCCCAAATTATTATTTTTGTCTGAGAAATATACTATTTGCCCCTTTTTTGAAGGGTAGTCTTGCTGAGTAAAGTATTCTTGGCTGGCAATCTCTGTATTTTAGTATTTTGAATATATCATCCCATTCCTTTCTGGCTTTTAGGGTTTGTGATGAAAAGTCTGATGTTATTATGATTGGGGATCCCTTTTAGGTGACTTAATGCTTCTCTCTTAAAGCTTTTAAGATTCTCTCTTTGTCTTTGAGTTTTGCCAGTTTGACTATAATATTTCTTGGAGAGGACCTTTTTGGATCTTTGAGCTTCTCGAATGTGAAGATCTGTGTCTTTTCCTATACCTGGGAAGTGTTCTGCCACTATTTTGTTGAATATGTTTTCAATGCAATCTCCTTTTTCCCTTCCTTCTGGAATACACATGATTTGGAAATTTGAGTGCTTAAGGTTGTCTGCTATCTCTCTTAGATTTTCCTCAATGTTTTTAATTCTTTTTTCTTTTCTTTTTAATTATTTATTTTTTGTCCGCCTGTGTTATTTCAAACAACTTGTCTCCGAGGTCAGAAATTCTGTCTTCTGCATCTTTAAACCTGGCGGTTAAACTCTCTGGTGGTTAAACTTTAAATACTTTAACATAGTAATTTTATATATTCTGTCTAATAATTGCATTATGTGAAGGTCTTAGAAACCTGATTTTGCTATTTTTATTGTCTGATCATTATCACTTGCAATATATTCAATATCTGAAGTCCCAGTTTCTTGGTTACTATGACTATCACATCCTTTTGAACACTAGCTCTTTCTAAACTTCTTTGATTTATACTTCACATTTTGTTTGTATTCCCAGAGAGCTTTACTTTATTGTTAACTCAACTAAATTTTTTTAAAATAAATTTTTATGTCTTACTAAAATTTTGTCATGTTTTAGTCAGAATAATTTTTACTTTAGTCTTCACTTCTGAGAATAGTTGTACAAATGGATTTTTTAACTTATCAATAATTTTTTATTTATTTTCATTTTAATACATGTAGCTCTATTAATTATCTTTAAAAATATATAGATACATAGTTTTTGTTTTTAATGTACTTTCTTCCTCTATTCCACCACTCATGCATCCTACATTTTTTATTTTCCTACTTCAAATATTGCAATAAATATTACCTGTATATATATATATATATATATATATATATATATATATATGTTAAGGGATTCTTATTTTGTTGTGAGAATCTCTAAAAGTGGGATTTCTGGATTACAAGGAATGGATATTTTAAGTTTAACATACTAAATAATTAAGTGTATATTATTTTATATGTTTTCTCTTTATTTAGCTTTAAGATTCCATGTCATCACTGCTTCCTTCCAGAAAGGGTGTACCAATACAATCATAGATTTAGATATAGAAAACATAATATAGATGAAAGAGCTGCCTCAATCTGCCATGCTGTTTTGGAAAACAAAAAAACAGGGGGAAGAAAATACACTTCAGAAATTTTAAGTAGAATAAATATTTATAAAACTTTGGATTTTTCAATGTATTTATAGATATGGCACCAAAAGCATAGATAAACTTTACCAAAATTGAAAACTTCTATGCATCAGAGGACATTATCATGAAAGTGAAATGATAATCTATATATCATTCAAAAACAGAGGTGAAATAAAGACTTTTTCAGATATGCAAATGTTGGAAGAATTAATCACCAGCAGACCTTGACTAGAAAGAATGTTAAAGGAATTCCTTCAGTCAGAAAGAAAATAATATCACATAGAATATGACTACCAAGAATCACTCAAAAAGAATTAGATAACCTACTTAGCTTAATATCTATTGAATAATTTATTTGTACTTGCAAAACTCCTGATAGAAAACTCCAGGTACATATAACTTCACTGTTGATTTTCACCAAATGTTTAAGAAAGAAAAATGGAAATTCTATAAAATTCTTCAAGAAGATTGTAAAAAAAAAAAACAGAGAAGAATGCTCAACTTATTTTGTGAGACCAGCATTACCCTGATAACACATCCAAATAAAGATATTACAGAAAATTATTTGTCACAAATACAGATGATAAAATACTAAACAAATTTTTAGGACTAAAACCCAATATTTTCCCAAAAGGATAATATAACAGTACCAAGTGTGGTTTATACCAAACATGCAAGTTTGATTTAACATTCAAAAATGAATCTATATAATTGAGTATATTAACATATTACAAAAGGAAAAGCATATGATAATGTCAACATGCAAAAAAAAGCATGTGTAAAAATCCAACATTTATTTCTGATAAAACTCTGAGCAAAGTAAGAACAAAAGGAAACTTCCTCAACCTGTTAAAGTGCTTCTATGAAAAAACCTATAGCTAACATCATACTTAATGGTGAAACAATGAATATTTCCCCCCTAAGATCAGACACAGGCAAAGGATGTCTCCTTGTACCACATGTACTCAACAATGTAATTGCTATTCTTGTCAATGCTATCAAGCAAGAAAAAGAATGAAAAGATATCCACATTGGAAAAGAAGAAGTAAACTTGTCTTCATTTACAGACAACATGATCATTGATGTGTTGAAATCTACAAAATGTCACTAGAATTAATAAATGAGTTTAGCAAAGTTGCAGGATCAATATATAAAATCAATTTTAACATATAACAGCAACAGACAACTGAGAATATAAATTAAAAAAATAATTCCACTAACAAGAGTAGCACAAAACATGAAATATTAAGGACTCTATTTTTACAAAGAGATGGAAAGACTTGAATGGCAAAACTGTAAAACATTGTTGAAAGAAATAAAGAAGACCTAAGTAAATGGTGAGATATATATATATATATTCATGGATTAAGGATTTAGTAATTTTGAATTCTCTTCAGATTGATCTACAGATAAAATGCAATTTCACTCAAATTACCAAGAGGATTTGGTAGAAATCCTCAAACTGATTGTAAAATTAATATTCTGTGAAAAGGACACAAAATAGCCAAAACAAATTTGAAAAGGGAAAAACAAAGATAGAGCACTAGGATTACCTGCTTTCAAAATTTACTACAAAGCTACAATATTTAAGAAACTGTCATTTTGGTACAATGGTTGGTAGATAGATAGATGGATAGATGGACAGACATATACATATACATATACACACATATATACATATACACACACATATACATATACATATAAATATACACATATACATATATATATATATATGGAACAGGATCAGACAGATCTGGTTAACTGATTTCAAGCAAAGGTACAAAGGCAATTCAGTGGAGGAAGAATAGTCTTAACAAAAATTTACTAAAATGATGTTTATGCAATAATTGAATATGAAAAAAAGAAAGACATTTGATCTATGCCTGGCACCATATATAAAATATAAGTCAAAGTCAATCTCAGACCTAAATAGAAAACTTAAAATCATAAGATAAAAATAAAAACATATATCCATATAAAGACTTTATATGAATATTCATAGCCCAAAACTGATAACAGCCCCATATCCGTCATGAATAGGTAAATGGACTGTAGTACATGCATACAATGCAATACTGATAAGTAACAAAAAACAATGAGCTATTGGTACAAACTACAACATGAATCAATTTTAAGGTAATTATGCTCATTAAAAGAAGCAAGACAAAAGAGTACAAACTGTATGATTACATTTAAATATATTTCTAGAAAATTTCAATAACCCATGTTGACAGAAAGCAAATCAGAAATTGCCTGGGGATGGGATAGAGTAAGACTCTGGGAGTATAAAGGTTCATGAAGAAACTTTGGAGTACGGATATATTCATTATCTTGTGGTGATGTGTTCATGGGTATGTATATATGTCAATACTTATCAAGTTTTAAACTTTAAATATATGTAATTTATGTAAATTGTACCTAAGAAAGTTATTAAAACTAAAACAAATTTGATGTTTGGAGCCTAACAGTCTTTGAACTTTACATTTTATATGGAAAGTGAATAATGTTATTTTTTACAGGTTTGGGGAACAACATGTGTAACATGATTGAGCATTACTTGCCAAATTGGGTCCAATAAGGCAAATTCTGCTTTAATGTCTAGCACTTTAAATAGTCCATTTGTTAGTAAAAATGCAGGTATGAAACAGAATAAGGATAGGCCTGTGAACTAAACTGACTACATTTTCCCTGCAGAGGAAACTTTGTTACTTTTGCACTCTTCAGTCATGAGACCCCACCCCCCACCCCAGGGTGCATGATTACCCCATAGCCTGCCCTGATAAAATAAACTAAGAGAGGAACAGATATTCGCTGAGTTGCAAAACCCCTCCCCAAGGCTTATTTCCTTTTAATTGTAAAAAATTAAGTTATAGATTAACCTTAAGACCCCTTTAGAAATGCCACATGCACACAAAGCCTCAAGATAATCGCTACAATGACCCTCCTGGGGTGGCTATAATGAACACTACCACCATCTGGGACTTACTGAGCAGGTGAAGGACCAAAGCCCTAACTGAGCATGCACCCATGATGCAACCAGAAAGAACAGAATGGACCACCTCCAGCGACACAAGATAATGCGGCTGTCCTGCACCTCTTAACCCCTTTCCCTATAAAGGACCCTGAACAGCTCCCCTCAGGAGGGCTAGCTTTCCTGTAGCTACTCCCCTTATAAATACATCTATCTCCTCTTTAAAAAGCATTGTTTGCTTTACTGCTGGGTGCATTGTTAATTTCTATGACTTTGGGACCCAAGAGCGTATTTCAGTAACAGGTACAAGGCATGGTTTTATATAGTATAAACTGATCAATTGAGGTAAAGATAGGGGATGGATGGATAGCTAAATAGATATATGAATGTAGGAATTGGGAAATAAGTTGTAGATAGCTAGATAAATAAATCAGTAAATGCATATGTTAGACTAACCTTGAAGTTTATGTTTTGGATGTTTACATAATCAGGTTAAACCAAAATGCTTTTCAAATTCTTTTGTCATGGAAAAATCACCATATGGATTGATTTTTAAGCACAAGGGAGCCTCATTTGCAACTGAAACCCCACAAGAGAAATAAAAATGTGATTAAGCTAACCATGTACAACACTTCTGTTTTTATCTTTCTACACATTACCTTTCCTGCAAAAAGAATTTTTTAAAGTGATGCTATTACTTTAATAGCTTCCATTTGCATTCTGAATTTTCATTGTGCCGGTTATCCGATTCCACTTATATGATGAAATTTGTGGGCCTCATGGCTATTTTAATGTGATGCCTTTTATACTGTAATTGAAAGAAGTCTCCAATGAATAAAATAAATGGTTTCAGAGGGTTCTTAAGCCCTCAACAGACATCAGCTAAAATGTTAAGAGTGCCTCCAAATCCCACTGGTGCTATATTTTCTAACCATGAAAGAAATGTCATTATTGTAAATTCCCAGCTTTTGTCTGAAAATCTTGTACAAGATCCCTTGAGTGCCAGTTCAGTTAATTAATTCAAACAATTTCCTCTCTAATCTCTAAAACATTTTCATATTTAAGACAATAAATGAGTACTTAAGGGGCTCACTCATTGTTGGTCATTAATATGCCGGGGAATTAGAAAAATTACTCCTAGTCTTCAGTGACATGAATAATGTCTTTTTTTTTTCTTCCAATGGTTCTGACCTGGACAAGGTTAAAAACATGGTTTCTCTGCAACTGAATTTAAGAAAATCCTATTTTCCACTTGCTTTGGTTTTAACACATATATTTGGACACTCTTCCTTTTCTTTCAGCAATAAATTTAATATATAGCTTGATAGGTTGTGCCAATTTAACGATTAAATTAGTTAATAATAACTTTGAAATTAGTGATTAGCTTAGAAGAAGAATAATTGCATTTTCCTTGAACCAGTACATAAGGTTAATGCAGTTGGGAGTGTGATGGCTCCAGTAACTTTGACGCTAATTGGCTATTGTGTTACATGTTAAGATAAGGAGTCAGCATGAACAAACTCTCATGAGATTGGCAGGAAGACAAAGCTATTTGTTAGCAAACCTGCTTTTCTCCGTTTGAAAGACCGGTTTAATTTCATAAAAGGTTGGTCTGTGACCTTCAGGATAAAATTTCTTAGCATTTCATGCCTTTGACTCTGGATTATAAAATTAAAACAAAGCACAGAAAATAATTTTTTCTGTAAAACAAAATCAGCCATCTATTTGTCAATGAGTCTAATTGTTCAATCTCTTAAAATTGACTATCTCTAGGGAGAAAAAGTGTGAGATGAAAAGAAAACCAGGCTTATAATTATTCATAATGTTTTGTGTTTATATAGCCCTTACTCCAAAAGTCTCAACATTTTATAACTATTTTAAATTTAGTTTTCTTAATATCAACATACACAAATGATTATGCATGCACATATGCACACCCCCATGTTTATGTGAAGAAGAATCTGCAATATTGAAGAAGAATCCATAGATCTGAGAGTAGAGTAGCAGAATTAGGTGGAGAATATTGTCCATAAGATAATTGAGGCAGAAAGGAGAAAAAGAGACAATTTTCATAAATTCTATTGCAGGAACATACCTATTATTGGACCAGTCTTGTCTCTGGCTAACAAAAGCAGCAATGTTTCAGTTCTATACAAAAGGTTACTTATATTTCTTTATTAGAAATATTTACTCAGCAATATTATTGTCTTTATAATAATCAAACATTTTCATAGTGAAGAACATTTTTGGGTAAAACAGTAGTATAGGTAGATATTTTGTGCTAATTAGATAATTGGGCTGTTT
This sequence comes from Cynocephalus volans, assembly GCF_027409185.1. Taxonomy (NCBI): domain Eukaryota; kingdom Metazoa; phylum Chordata; class Mammalia; order Dermoptera; family Cynocephalidae; genus Cynocephalus; species Cynocephalus volans. The sequence goes on along the minus strand of NC_084471.1, from coordinate 59,286,110 downwards.
TATTTAACAACATTACAAGTCCTAATTTTCATATAGTGATTTAAGATTAAAGTATGTATGGTATACTTTGCTTATTTTTACCATATGTAATATGCTTTTGTAACTTTCAGGGCTCAAACAAATATGATAATCTCGTTTGTATTTTTCATTTTCCAACAGGTTTTTACATTTAAAAATTATGTGTTTTTGACATTCTTCTCTTTTAGTCACTAAAAATGAAGGTGAGTGCTAGTATGATTTTAACATAAAACACAATAAAATTGGACTGGCTGGTTAGCTCAGTTGGTTAGACTGTGGTGTAATAACAACAAGGTCAAGGGTTTGGATCCTTGTACTTACCAGTTGCCAAACAAAAAACAACGCCAATAGAGTAATTTTCTCAATAACTGAAAATAAATTGAGTATTTATAAGTTGTAACATGTATAAAACACCATCAGTGGAGGCTATTTAATGGAAAAATTAGAATAACTTTTAAAAAAATTAAGTATTTTCTTGTCAAGCTCCTGTCAAAATAATTACAAAAAAATATTTCTATAAATGTTATTCAAATAGGTATAGTCAACAGACTGTGCATTTAAATGAATGAGCACTGGAATCACAATATCAGGAAGGCTTAAAATGTTTTGTGTTGATTTAGAGAAGACAGAACACAGCTGACTGATAAGGTGCCTATTTGAAGCTATGTCACCCAATCTGAGCAACCCATAATTTTTCATCTTGTTTCTGTTGCTTCTTCCTCAGTTCATGGGCTGTTACATTCCAAGAGTGAAAATAAAAAAAGAAAACGAAATGTTCAAGGAGACTAACAACTTCTAAATAATGTAAGAAGAAAAATAAAAATAAGGAAGATAAATACAGATTTAAGATGGCAATATTTTCTAAGGGTTTTGTTGATAGGAAAGATAATCCGAACAACATATTCTTCAATAATAAATTAATAGATATTTGAATTATTTTTAAATATTAAATTTATATATTTTAATAAGTCTCTATGTGTCGGGTCCGCCGCCGGCCGACCCAAACAGCCCTAGCCTCGTTCCTTTCGGTGGGCGAGCAAATTGCCCGGATTCCTCTTTCCCTCCTGTCCCCTTTGGAAGGAGATGGGGGAAGAGAGCCATGAAGAGAGGTGAGCACACCGCCGGCCCCCCCCAAAACAGCCGGGTTAGAGGACACTCAGACGCGGTGGGGATTCTGTCGAGCAGTTCCGTTTATTAGCACACAAGCACTTGTTTTTAAAGGCAAATGGGGAAGGCAGGTTTTTTATATCCTCCAATCATCTTAAGGGTCCTGTCTCAATGCCTATCTATTGCAATCACGCAGTGTTCACGAGTGTGGCCAATTAAGGGCTAAGGCAAGGTTCCCGCAGACACTCCCACCCTACTTCCTCCCGGTGCCATCTTAGGCTGCCACATTAATACGCCCTTGTGGGCCCATAATGGCGCTGCTTGTAATGTCACTTAAGGTGGTGTTAGTTTTTAAAGCCCGACATCTATGTAATTCCTATTACTTTCAAATTTTAAATTAACTCTTAATGCTACTTGTCCAAAATATACAAAGGTATAAGAAAAAGCATAGACAATCTTACAACCATCTCCCTCAAGATCCTTATCACCACTTTTTAGATGACTTTAACAGTTGCATAAAATGGCATAGTGTAGGTATACTTTATTCAATAATTTTCCTTTTTTTTTTTTAATGGATTTTCAGGAATTGGGTAGTTGGTTCAAATGATAAGATGGTTTCTATTGTTTATAGATTATGTCAGAATAAAATACAAATAGATAAAATAGATCATACCAAATAAAATTGTAATAATTCACAATATATCTAGCAATTTAGGGAAATTTTTCTTTTCTTCATTTTCCTGATTTCTTAACGCTATTATATCATGATTATTATCATGTTTTGTTTCGCTCTGTTTTTGTTTTTTGAATGTATGAAAATAATATTCTTTTATTGTTGGGTTATTTGCTCTTTTTAAAAAAACAATACTTTTAACCAAATTTATTGATCATTTGCATTTCCTTTTTTATAAATCATCAAATTATTTTCTTTTTTTATATATGTTATATTTCTTACCTTCAATATAATCAGGGTTCTTCAGGAAAACAACCAATAAGATATATATTGAGAGAGAGCCATTTATTTTAAGGAATTAGTTCATGAGATTGATAAAGGCAGAAAAGTCTGAAATCTGTAAGTTTAGGTAGGCCAGCAGAATGGAAATTGAGAAGAGTTGATGTTGCAGTCTTGAATATGAAATCTGTACAGCAGGCCAGCAGGCTGGAAACTCAGACAGAATTTTGAGGTTATAGCCTTGAGGCAGAATTCCTTCTCCTCTGTGAAACCTCAGTTTTTGCTCTTAAGGGCTTTAACTGATTGGACGAGGCTCAGCCACATATGAAGGGTAATCTGCTTTAAACTGACTATAAATGTTAAACACATCTACAAAGCATCTTCACAGTAACATACAGACTAGTGTTTGACCAAAGAGGGCACCATGACCTAGCTAAGTTGACACAAAATTAACCATCACTATACATATGTATGTAAATGTCATCACTTACATATACATCCCTAATTCATTCATTCTAAGTGCTATAAATAGTATATTGGCTGAATCTCCCTTTTATTCTTCAGCTGTTGTTCCATATTTAGGTTGTTTCTTGGTTCTTGCTGTTGTGGATAGTGCTTCTTTGGATATTCTTTTACATGTGTTCTTTAAGAAGTGTTACCATTTTTCTTGGCTAACTAGCATACTTCTAAAGATGAAGAGTAGAAAATTAGGGCCTGACCTACATGTCAAGATCTGTTATGAAACTGCTCTAAATAAGACAGTACGGTAAGGCACAGGGATAGATAAACTAACTGATCCACAGAATAGATTAGACATTAGAGAGCCTGTGCATGCATGTTATTTTAATAGTGTGTCAATTAAATTGGGAACACAAGAAATTTTCAATAAATAAAAGTGGAAAAAATGATTACCTATATGAAGAAAGATGAATTTAATTCCTACTTTTCACTTTAAGGAAAAAATAAAAACCACCATAAAAATGTCTTATTAAAGGATGAAATTTTGAAAATATTTTCAATAAAATCTGGCAAAAATGTTCAGAATGTTGACTTTCACTAATATTATTCAATGCTGACTATATGTTCTGGATAAGTGAAGACAAATGTAGAGTAGTAGACAAAGCTAAGGCTAACTTCTTGTTGAATTTTTAAAAAACATCATCTGACAGATAACGTAATTACTATGGTAAGACACTACTTTAATTATGGCTGTGTTTTGTATTGTTCAAAAATACCGTGACTCACTGTGATATAAATTCCAAATGTATCTCAGATATCAGCTAGATTGAATCTCTTTAGCTAGAAGTAAAATGTCCTTAAACTTTCATTACAATGATATTGAAACGTGCATTGCCCTCCACAGGATTTCAAAAAATTCCCAAGAGGGATATGTTTTTATAGTCATGTATGGCTCATAAATCTTGCTTCTGCTAAATTAGTTCAATTTAGCAATCATGTGCTATTATATTTGTGTCATTCTGGTTCTCTACCACATATTCCAACTATAAAACTTTGCCCTTTATATTAATTTTTATGCACACCCACACACCCACATTATGTTTAAACCAACTGTATATGCAGTGTGCTCTAGTGAGCATTGGAAGACAAGGAAAGATGCAGAGGTTTAGCCTTACCTCAATTTGAAATACCATACGCTGTTCGTTACCTCCTATTTTCCAGCTCATTTCTTCTATCAGCCCAACTCTTATAATCCTCAGAACATTCTACACCTTCTTTAATCCTTGGATCCTATCTGGTTTTCACTGTCCATGACCTGTTTTATATCCTTCTATCCCTCCTTACCCATCTTACATCAAAAGGAAAATCATCATAATCACCCTCTCACATAAAGCCCTCAAATCCTTTCTGGCTTCATAGCACTCACTAGGCTAAATCACAATCCTCATTAAACCTAAAAAATAACCTTTTGCTTACAAAGCTGAACATAGATAAGAAAAACATGTGGACAGCTTTCATCTGAAGTTCATGAGCAATAACTTTAATTGGGCCCTTAAGTTGTTGGCAATTAGATTGCATTGAATTTGGGCATTCACATTTTCACTTTCCTAGTTGATTATTTTATAATTTCTCCTTTTTCATCAAAATCCAGTACTACATTCTCCATTATCATCAAACTGATGTCACTACTCTTATTTCACAGAAAATCTCCCACCACCACATCTATCTACTTTTGGTACTTTTACTATTTTTGAAGTCTTTATTCTCATAGTTAAGATCAACCATTTTTTTTTTTTTTTTTTGTCATTTTTTCGTGACCGGCACTCAGCCAGTGAGTGCACCGGTCAGTCCCATGTAGGATCCGAACCCGCGGCGGGAGCGTCGCCGCGCTCCCAGCGCAGCACTCTACCAAGTGCGCCACGGCCTCGGTCCAAGATCAACCATTTTATATGTACAATGCATCTCAACATTTCTTGCTTAACTTTTACTTCTTCCTGCATTATTGCTATTTATGACTTCTCTGTATCATTTCTATATGTATAAAAACATGCTATAATTTTCCTACCTTAAAAGTTTGCAAATCTTTCCAGTTAGGAGCATTAAAAAGCAGCTGGTATCATACTTATATTTTTATTGTTATTCATTGTAAAAAAGACCAGCCTTGTGTAGGTACTACTGCTTACATAAGTTGGACAATTGGCCAGCATACAGTTAGTAAAGCAGAGGAAGAAGAGGAACAAAGGAAGTGATTTCCTATATTAATGCAGGCTTTCTCCAGGAGAACATTTCCCAAACAGTCATGGAACAGGAAATAAAAGCAAGATCAGGGTTTTCAAATCACAACTGTCTTTCTGGATGGAGGAAGCTAGGAAACAGAGATAGAAAGAAAGAGCTGTCTTGGTGCTTTGAACTCTGAAGTGAGGATGTATGAAGATGGATTTGTGGGAAAGTAGCCCCATAAAGCCGTCTAAGACTTCCCATCAGTTTCTTGGCTGGCCCCTCATTCGAAGAGGCTTGGCAAAAAACAGCCACTATAAGTCTGGATTACTACAAAAAATTTCATAGGTTATACAAGGCAGAAGAAATATTAAAGTTCGTATGCATCTGAAGTGGAGATAACCTTTTCAAGTACACATAGGACATTTAGGAAAATAGGTCATAACCTGGCCATAAACAAAGTTTTGGCAATTTTCAAAAAATCAAATTTGTACAGGGTTCTCTGACCACTGTGGAGTTTAATTAACACTCAATAACAAAAAAATTGCTTGGAAATGCTTAGAAATTAATATTCTTCTATATAATTTATATTTTGAAGAAATCAAAATTTATATTAGAAAATACTGAGTAAAAAGAAAATCCGTGTCAAAACTCATGAAATGCAGTTGAAGTAATGCTAAGAGGGAATTTATAACTTTAAATGGGTATGTTTGAAAAGAAGTCATTTAAAATTTATAATCTAATCTTCCAACACAAGGATCTAGGGAAAAAAGCAACTAACCCTTCCCCAAAATTGAAAGTGGAACATAAGACTACCAACAGTGAGAAATAATAGAAAATAAATAAATAAATAAATAAATAGAAAATAAAACAAATCAGTAAAGCCAAGTTTGTTCTATGAGAAGTTTATCAAAATTGATAAATTAGGCTTCAGAAAATTAACGACTGTTTTTCAAAAGGCACCATTAAGCGAGTTTTAAAAAAATGCAAACCACAAGCTAGAAAAAGGTATGTACTGTATATACCATGAGCCCTTATGTCCAAGAGTGGGAGAAGATGAATGTCTCAGCTTAAGAAGAGAGAGAAATTATGTCCTTCCTCTGCCTTTTTGTTCTGTCTGGACCCTCAAGGGTTGGGATGATGCTCGCCCAGATTGATGAGGACAGATCTTCTTTACTCAGTCTACTGACTCAGTGTTAATCTCTTCCAGAAACACTCTCACAGACAGTCCGAGAAATATTGTTGTACCAACTATCCGCATATTCCTTAACACAGTCAAGTCGACTATAAACTTAAGCAGTGTAATGTTCATGAAAAGCTACGTGCAAAAATGTTCGTATCAGTTTTACTAACAGTAATTCTAAATTGGAAACAACGCAAACGTGCATCATTAGCAGAATATGTGAAAAATTTTTATATAGTCACAAAATGTGACACTACACATTGTGAAACTACACAATAAAAATGACTGAACCATTCTTCAACAACATGTCTAAATTCACAGACATATTTCTGAGTGAAAAACCTAAGCAATTAAAGTATGTATGTCATACCACTCCCTTTATGTAGAGTTCAAAAGCAAGCAAGCTAATCTGTGGTGACAGAAGTCAGAATAGTGCTTGCCCTTGGGCAGGATAATGAGAGTAAGACTACAGAAAGGAGACTCCATGTGTGCTTACTATGTTCTTTACATATTTTCTGAGTAGTGGGTACATGGATGTACACATGGAAAGCTGAACCTGTCTACACGCTTAATACTTGTGCTCTTTACTGTATATGTTATATATCAATTAATTTATTTTTCTTGATACCACTGCTTCTCAATCTAATGCCCCAATCTCTCCCCTTTACAGCAAAATTTCATAAAGAGTTGTCAGTTGTCTTTAATTCCTGTCTTCCCATTTTCTATTAAATCTATTCCAATTAGGCTCTAATGATCACTGCTTCAGCAAACTTCTTATCAAATTTAGCGATGACCTTCACAGAACTAAATTCTGTATCAATCCTCAATCTTATAATTTTAGGAGCATTTCATGCAGTTTATCATTCTGACCTTCCTGAAATACATTTTTGACTTGGCTTCATTAGTATTTCTTCCTGTCTCACTGACTGACGACTCCTTCTTTGTCTTCTTTACTTTGTCTTGATCTCCCCAATTCAATGTTCGAGTATCCCAGTGTTTAACTGTAGGGCTTATTCTGCTTTCTCAATAAACTTCCTAGATAATCATCAAATCTTATGGCTTAGTGATTGCTAATTTTTTATCTCCAGATTTGACCTCTCCCTTGAAATTTAGAATCATATATCCAATGGCCTACTCAACATTTTTTAGATGTGATATAAACTTTATACCTTCCAAAGTGAACTCCCCTCCAATCTGCTTCTTTCTTAGTATTCCTCATCTCAGTTGATATGAAATTCATCATTCTAGTACTTCAAACCAAAATTTCTGGAATTATCTTTGGCTCCTTTCTTTCTCTCATCTTTTGCATTTGAAGCAAGAAAAAGTCCTGAGGACTCCCTTTCAAAAATACGTAGTATATGATTATCTTTCACTACCTCTATTCCCACAACTGTGGTCCAAGTTACTATCATGTTTTCCAGAATTATTACAAAATTCTCCTAACTGGTATTTCTACTTTCATGCCTTTTAAATGACAGTCCGGTGTCAGCATAAAGCCAAGATAGGTCCTGTTAAAATATGACTCAGATTACTAAACTCCTCTGCACAAAACTTCTCAATGAATTGCCATGTGACTCAGAGTAAGAGGCATGTCTTTATAGTTTACTATCCTTATCTAATCCCCTCCACCCATTAACACTTGTATCTTAATACCACTCTTCCTCTTATTCTCTCTGGTACAGCCATACTGTTCTCGTTTTTTTTTTTTCTCTAGACACCTAACCAACTCACAGCTTTGTAATTACTCTTTCCTCTGCTGGAATGCTCTTTCTCCCAGCCATACCCACGTAGTGTGCTTCATTTCTTTGGGTCAACTTGTCAGCATGGCTTTCACTTACCATCCAACTTAAAATTTCAAACTTTTTGTGTATATGAGCACTTGTTATCTCTCTTCCTAGCTCCACCTTTTCCTCGCATATATCATTATTTAACATGCTATGCATTTTACTTATTTATCAGCTTCCTATTGTACTAGAATGCAAACTCTATGCAGTCTAGAACTTTTATCATTATCATTCCCCCAACTCCTCAGGAGTTTCTGAGTTTCTCCTTTGTACTGCCTAGCTCCTAGTGTTGTGTGTGCTGAATAAAGAGTATTCCTATTTCAGCCAAGGCTCCAAGGACCATTTTGTCCAGTTACCTAGCTCATAGACCTGCATGTGAAGGGTTTGTGATCAGGCTCGCGGGGTCTGTGAGTTCCAGACCCTAGCTCTAGCTCTAGCTCTACACCATGTATTTACCATAATTTTACTCCACACTCAAGTTTTAAGTCAGAAAGTTATATAAGCAAAAATTACCTCATTAAAGGGTCAAATTAAAAAGATAGTTTTTTTTTTTCATAAATTTTACATATGGCCTTATGGAATTTTCTTAGAATGAAGCAACAGTGTTCAGGACATTCAACTTCTTAATGATTTAACAATAACATTTTATTTGAAATGATTATACATATATCATCAAGCTCAGAGTGTTGTCACCAAAATCAATTCCAGGAGCCAACTTCAGTGACAGTGAACGAGAAGTCATTTGAATGGGGCTTTGGTGAGAATATTCCTATGAAATTTATTTTACTATTCCTTTAAGTGAAATTCATGAAGACTGCCTCTCTAATTCCTTAACTATCTTCTTAACCTGTTTTCATTGTCTTTTAAGATATACATTATCTGCAATAAATGTATTCAAACTTACTTAAAAATATACTCAAGTACTAAAGAACATAAAAATACATACTTAAACACATAAAAAGGAGACAGTTTAAGAATATCAAATCCATTAATAATCATATTTAGATTCTGCAAGTACTAAAAAGTCTTATACCAAAAAGACAGTCTTTTTCTCTTTGTGAGGCTGTTCCATCACCCTTTCTACAGACCACCCACCTTCTCCTATGAGGGGCAAGACTTTGGTTCTCGATAAGTTCCTCTTATACTTTGTTTGAGATTGTCGTTAGGTAGACATTTGTCTTAGGACTGTATGACTTTATGTTTCCAGTGATCATCAGACCTTGACAGATTCAGGTACTCTTTTTCAATTCTATTTCCCCCCCCAAAAATCTAATTTGTCTAACTTTGTTCAATGGCTCATCTCTGGAATAATTAACTCTAATCATGGAGTAGAAGTATGTGGAGTATAGAGTTCCAGAGCAAGTTTTCTAAGAAATAGGTAAGGTGGTGGAAATTGAAATTTTTAATACCCAGAACTTAAAAAATTTGAACTTGGCAGAGCTGTGAGATATCTTCTGGCCTACTTTTTCTAAACCAACCCCCATTTTTATCTGTTTTACATGTACATCAGTTTATCACATGATTTTTCCTTTTTGTAAGTCTTTTTGTGAGTGCTTGTGAGAATAAAATTGATTTTTAGATTCATGATTTTTAATCTCTATCAACAATTGTTGAGCATTTTTAATAAGTAAATTAATTACAAAATGGGCTTGAAACTATGGTTTACTATTCCCATAATCATAATTATACTTTGCTTCATAGCCACTCTCAAATATTCCTGTGGAAAAGCACAGTTTAGTGGGGTATCTTATTACAATACAGATTTCAAAACTATTTTTGATTAACTGATGTTATTTCATGTGTAATTTTTTTCAGTCGCTAGTTTCAAAAAAATTAATTAGATGCCTGTTTTGTATTCTTTTAATAGATGGTTACTCAGGTGTGGCCACAAGAATAGACACAGGAAAGGCTCAGGTAAAAACAAAGTATTTTATACTGAAAGTCTGTTAAAAAAAATATTCAGGGATACTTGTTAATGCAGGGTAAAATACTTTATTTCTGATGATCGTGATAGGTATGGGGACCACGGCAATGGGATTTTGCAGTACGGGGAGAGAGATTGTGCTCAACTCTGAATACAGCACGGGCAAGTGGGAATTTATAGCCGAGGAGAAGAGGCAGGGTCAGTGGATAAAAATTTTCTAATAGAAAACATTGGGAGTAAAAGGGATTCCGGCTAAGCCAACCTATCAGAATTCTTGCTGAAGGCGGACCAGGGTGATCAGACATCCCCTGGGCAATGGTAGAGGATGAGGAACCCAATAGGATATTGATGGTGATCAGATTTTGGGGGTGGGGGCTTCTCACTAAACTGATTTGGTAGGGTTCTTTGCTAAAACTGGATTTTACAAGGAAGTGCACAGATGGGCTTAGGAGAAGTTTCAGAAGCCTGACCAAAGATTGGTCAAGGAGAGAATTCTTGCTAGGTCCTAGAGAAGGAAGGCATGGCAGACCATGCAGGGCCACATGGATAAACATCAGGGTGGTCAGGAAGCAGAAGACAAGAGCAAGGGCAAAAGGCTAAGACCACATCCTTTACTGGGGTTTCAAGGGAAAGGTGAGGCAGAGCAAGATGAAGGGTTTAGGACCTGGCTAGTTTGAATAATTTCAGCAGACTCAAAACTAAGTTTTATTCCTAGTTGCCTGGTACCTGCCCCTTGGATGATTTAGGTAAGGGAATATTGCCTTCTGGGGTATATGAGTCAGGTAGAGGAGGTATGGCACTGGATTGGTTAGTTTGCATTATAAAGGCATGCTCCTGACTAGGCCAATCTCTAAGAATTGGTTAACCCCAGGAGGGGCAGTCTGTCCCCAGCTTAAAAGGTTTTTTTAAAGATGTCAAAACATAATACACAGAAAATTTAAAAAATATGTACAATGTCAAACCCCAAACAAAATATTAGTATGTGATGTAAACTGCAACTGGCATATCAAGTCCAAGTACTCACAGTATTTGCATTTTAAAATCTATCAATTATCTTTCACTTTTACTTATTTTCATCATTTATTTGGCAATCAATCACATACTAATGTATGAACTTGTAGTATCACTGGGTGATTCTTCAGGAATTTTAGTCTTGTTTGGGAGCATATAGTTAGTAGAGAATGATCTTATTAATAAGACTATAGAAATTGCATTATAAGACATCAGGCCTGAGTGAGGAGTTATAAATAGCCAGACATAGAAGGGATGAACAATTGAGAGGTTTTAATGATCAAACTTCATCATTAAAGTACCACAAAAGAACTAATATCTGGGCACTTGGCATACAGAAATTTCTGATGACATAGCTAATAGCACTTTCCATGTAATATTCTTTTTCATTTAATTTTCCCTCTTCCCTTTTCCCAAAAATAGAGGGCGCAGAAACTCCAAGTAGTGAATGAGGAAAGAAAAAAATGAGAAGAAACCCACTGCACTCTCCTTTTCCTAAGTGCCTAACAACACTGAGTCAAGTCAGATGGTCAGAGGAGAGACACATTGAAGTGGAGTGGTGGGTACATTTTTTATTCAAATAGTAATGGAATAAAATGCCTTCCTTTGATTTATCTCCTCTAACTGACCTTTCTTTTCTCTTTTACTGTTTTGATAGTATCTCAGATGATGTTCAAATGCATTCCATACAAAATAAGCTACCCTATTTGTTAAATGCAAATAACGTCATAAAGAGTTTTACTTTTCTATGACCTACTCATTGAAAAACGAGCCCCTGTACATTCTAACCATTTTTTAAATTCTGATATATGAATTTGGGATGCTTGAGTGAAAAAGAAGCTTGCAACTTAGGGAGACTGGTTCTGATGGCCTGCAAATAAATGCAGAATAAGGATTGTCATTCCCGGAGTACACAAAGATGTCCCCAGTACACTTGGAATGTGCTCCATGATGGTATCCAGGTCTATAACTGGTTCCCTATGTATGATATGTTATGACTAATTGCTAACTCTTCATTCCTTTGCTCCTCTGATATATCTGACCTTCCTATGTTGCCACAGCAGCAAATAATCACACCAGAGTGTATATTTCAAGCTCTCCTTGACACTTAATGGTGAGTAATCAAGGAGATCCTCCAACAAGGACTCATATTTAGTGAATCACAGGGAAAAATCTTAGTATAAAAATTAAAGTTTAGCTAGAAACAAATAATTGAGAGACCATAAACCTATCATTACTATACCATATATATATATGGTGTATATATATATATATATTTATATAATATTATATGTATATAATATATATATATTATATATATATTTGTTTTGCATGAAGTTTTTAAAATGTTGAGCAAATGTTTTAAAACCAAGATAGTTTGCATAAAAATTGGATTGGAGATTATTACAAAATTGTTCTAATAGGCCTACATTTCTATTGTCAAGAATTGAAAGGGGCCGAGTGTTTCTGTACACTTCATAGGAATCCGTATTCTGTCATTATAAATGCTTATTTTTGATGAGATGATATATAGATGTATTAAACAGGATTCTCCAGAGAAACAGAGAAATAGAACCAATAATACACACACACATTCACACACAGGTATTTTGAGAAGTTTGTGTTAAAATAGAATTGAAAAATAATACAAATCTCAAGGACTTTTGAAATACTCTTGTAATATATCCTCTGGGAGGGAGAGAGAGAGAGGGAGACAGAGAGACAGAGAGACTGAGAGACTAATTTATTATAAACAATTGGCCTATGCAATAATGGAGGCTGAGAAGTTCCAAGATCTGCAGTCAGCAAACTAGCAATCTGGAGACCCAAATGCTGTAGACTGAAAGTTCATGTCCTGCCCAAAATTTATCTATTGAAACCCTACCCCACAATGAGGTATTAGGAGGTATTAGGTATTAGGCGGTGGAGTCTTTTGGAGGTAATTAAAATTAGACAAGGTCATAAGGGTGAAGTCCATATGAATGGAATTAGTATCCTAATAAAAGAAACCACGGAGAGCTCCTTTGCCCCTTTCACCATGTGAGGACCTAATGAGAAGATGGTCACCTGTGAACTGAGAAAGTAGCCCTCACCAGGCAACAAATTTGCTGAAGCCTTGATCTTGGACTTCCCAGCCTCAATAAATGTGAGAAATAATTTTTTTGTTTGTTTGTTTATAAGCCACCCAATCTATGGTAGTTTGTTATAGCAGCATGAACCTACTAAGATACCAGAAGAGCTGATGGTGCAAGTTCGAATCTGAAAGCTAACAGGATCAAGATTCAAGAAGAACTGAGTTTTTATATTGCATCTGAAGGTAGGAAAAGACAGATATTCTAGCTCAAGCAGTCAGACTGGAGAGTCTTCTTACTAAGCCATTTTGTTCTATCCACATATTCAATTGATTAGATGAGGTTCTCCTACATCAGGAAGGACAATCAGCTGTACATAGTCTACCAATTCAAATGATAATCTCATCCAGAAACACCTTTACAGACATACTCAGAATAATGTTAGAACAATTGTCTGGTCACCCTGTGGCCCAGTCTAGTTGACACATAATATTACAAGTCCACCATTTATCATCTTGACACTCATACACACCTCCTTAAACCATACTTAATATCTAAACAAAGACAATAATGAGGTAATAATTCCACCCAACATATGGCTATCTTATGTACAAACAAAAGCCCACTAACCCCTTCCCCAGAAGAGAAGGTAAAGTCTTTAAATGATGCTTGGTATTTTCTTTGATATTCCATAACTTAAATACTGAGATACAAAGTCAATACATCTTATTTTACATAGGGAATAAGAGAAAAAAAGAAAATAAAGATACTGTTTATATATACAAAGATATACACACACATTTATAAAAAAAAAAAAGGAGAAAATACTCATAATGATTATATTCGTCAATTCTGTAACTGGTCTTTATTACTGTCACATTGCTGTAGCTGGTAGATGGCTTTTGTAACTGTTTTCTTCCACTTTCTGTTCTGTATTTATTTTGCCTTCAGCAATCATCTTAAATGATCATGGTTCTTCACATGGTAGTGTACCCCAAACCTTCACTACTGAGTGGTTTGGGCCCCTGGCAGTTGTTTTAGTCCATTTTTGTGCTGCTGTAATAGAATAACACAGATTGGGTGATTTATAAAGAACAGAAATTTATTTTTAATAGTTCTAGAGGCTGGAAGTCCAAGGTCAAGGTGCCAGCATCTGGTGGGGGCTGTTTTTTTTGCATCCTTAAATGTCAGAATGCAGAAGGGCAAGAGAAATGAATCTACTCCCACAAGCCCTCTTTACAGTTGCTTTAACCCATGAGATTAGAATGAGAGTAGAACCCTATGAAATAAACCCCTCCCAAAAGGCTCCACCTCCCAACACTCTTGCATCAGGGCTTAAGTTTTCTACCCATAAATTTTGGGGGACACATTCAGTAGCCCTGCCCATTTTGGGTTGCTGTAGTTTTTCACTGACTTTAGTTATAGAGCATGATAATAATCTAAAAATAAAAGACTACTCTTTTCCAGACCCTGAAGGATCACCTGTATTCCAGACATATTCTTCTTTACCTCCACTGTGGAGTAGTAGTCCAGTTTCCCCTTCGTAGTCAAGATCAATTTTCCTAGCCAGCACATTAACTGCCTCTTTGCCTGTTAGTTCAGAGGTGTGAGGTGCACAACGTGGCCAGGTGGCAGTCTTAGCTTCCAGTTCAATGGTGTTATTATTGTGTCTACTGATGGAAGCATCACCCCCCTTTGGAGCTAATACCTATAGGCAAACAGAGCATAAGGTTGTGGAAACGGGAAGCAAAAATTTTCCTAGTTGGTCACTAGGAGTGATAGTGAATACTGACACTCCTGTTGATTCTTAACTATTGGAGAAACAGCACCTATTATGAGTTGAATATTTTTATACCCCCAAAGTTAATATGGTGAAATCCTAACCCCCAATGTGACAGTTTTAGGTGGTAAAACCTAGGGAGGTAAGTAGGTGATGAGGGTGGATCATTCATAAATGGGGTTGTTTATCTTATAAGAGACATCAGAGAGCTCATGAGTCTTTTTTCCCACTTCGTCTAGTGAAATTAGGAGCAATCAATCATATTATCAGCCAATATCATTATATTCATGGTAGCTTTTATATTTTCATTGTTAGATAGTGACATGGACTATCAGTGTATATACTGATTCATTTTTACATGTGTACATCCATGTAGCCACTACCCAGAAAGAGAACAAATAAGAATATCTATATATAGGCATATATAAAATACATATTTATAATCAACAGTAATTTATTGTATGTTTTCAAATGGCTTTAAGAGAGTAACTCAAATACTCTCATCATAAAGGAATGATAGATTTTTGTAATGATAGATATGCTAGTTGTTGGGCGTCTCTGGTGGCCGCATGGGACCACAACAGGTTTTTCCTTTCCCTGGAGGGCTGGGGCCAAAGGGATTGCCCTTTTCTCCCCCACAGGATGCGGGGCAAAAAGAGATTCCAAGAGATGGGTGAGCACGCGGCTGCTTTCCCAGATAGGGAACAAACACATACACACGCAGCAGGGGTTCTGTCAGGCAGTTCCGTTTATTGTAACACAAAAGATAATATTTATGCTTAGCAGGCGGGGATTTACAAGCTTAGGTCAATCCTTGAAAAGATCAAATGTGCACGTGCCTTGCCTCTGTATGCTTAGCCCTCCCCCTTCCCTTCGGGTCCACCTTTTATCCATTTAGGCCATCTGTTGTTTTTGCTTAGAAAAAGGGCGCGGTCCCATACTAGTAAACTGATATGATTATCACACATTATATATGTGTGTTAAAATATAACTCTGCCTCCCATAAATATGTTCAATAATAAGTGTCAATTAAAATTTAAATAAATCTACAAAAAATAAAAAATAAATTAAAAAATAAACCTTCAGAGGTGTGGCTGGTAATAAACTCATTCCAGTACACATTTAGTGACTCAGGCTATATCTCAGTTCTTGAGGAGCACAAATACTAGCTGGGGAATGAAGAGTAAATTAAAAAATCTAACCAGTGGGGCCGACCCGGTGGTGCACTCGGGAGAGTGCAGAGCTTGGGAGCGCAGCAGCGCTCCCGCCGCGGGTTCGGATCCTATATAAGAGCGACCGGTGCGCTCGCTGGCTGAGCGCGGTACGGCCGGTCACAAAAAGACCAAAAAAAAAAAAAAATCTAACCAGTGTTTAAGTAGTAAACTTTCTAAACCCATTGGCCTTGTAGCCTTACTGGCCAAATCTTTGAAAGTGTGGCAAAACAACCCCACAGCTGTAATAGTGTTAGTCACCATGCTGATGATTATGGACTGCTTGATCACGTGACAGCCAGTCCTTGGCAATTGTGGTAGCAATCTTGTAAAAGTCATCTTTAAGGCTTTCAAAGCATAAAATGACCATACCTAAGTCAGTGCCTCCCACTCATAGTTCCTTACAGAACTTACGTTCAACAGAATTTCCAAATATTCCAGCCAGTAAGAATATGGACAGCAAGACCTTCGTGAAAACCCAGCCATCCACAAAGAGTAGCCACATTCTTTCTGCTCAGATCCCTAAGTACAAACAGAGGGGGAAAAAGAGGAAATCAGCTTATCTCACACCAAAAATATCAGGTTGATATAGTAGAGTTTGTATATTCACACAAAAACATTTATCTAAGAAAATCCTTTAACATGAAAAAGGAGATTTTATGACAGTAAAGTTAATTTTGTAGTTAAATTTAGAGGAAATATGTTAAAACAACTTTTCTATAAACCTATCAAACCTAGAAGTTTAATCTGAAAATATATCTGTTTTGGAGAAATGTTAAAGTTATTTCTGCCTTTTTATTTACAGAGACTACTTTTTTTTTTTGCATTAAATGTGACAGGGTATAAAACATTTTGTTTTGAGTATTTTATTATTAAAATTATGTTCATGAATTGGAAAGAAATTGAAGAATAAAACATGTTAAATTAAGTTATTTTAACTATTAAATTTCTTTTTGTCTATGAAAAATTAAAGAAGTATTTGGTTTATTTCCTTCATTATTATGACATTGAAAAATGCATCTAATATCCAGTTTATATTGGCTTTTATTGAGAGACAGTGATATTAAAATCTGATGTATTTTTAAAGTCTGGCTCTTTAATTTGCTTTACAGCATTTGTCTTAGTTTCTGTAAGTCAGTTTTTTCAAGTTCTGAGAGCCATTGCCAAAGTGCCTAGTTTAATTAAAGTCTCTTTTTGTTTTGTTGTAGTTGTTCCTAATATATTATATCTAACTTAAATATTCACCATGGGAAGATTTTATTTTGTTTCAACCAAGCATCATAAATCATTTTCATCCAAAATGACACTAGAAAGATTATTAGACTAAGAAAGATAGTAATTTTATTTAAGAGTAAAGCATTAGTCATATGTAGTAACACTTGGATTACAATGTTTCAACATCAAAAAGCCTGGTGAGATTCAGTGTTCCTCAAAGTATTGAGGTTTATGCATAGAGAAGAAAAAAACTTTTGTGTTTAAAAAATGCATTCCATATGTTTCTGATTGCTGATTTAAAAAGTGGTGGTGTTGAAAACTGTAATCCAAAATAGATTGGATTTCTATCTTCTTGATTTATCAGCCCACAGCTGTTGGGATTGAATAGACTTTTACCCCACTGTTAGTAAGTGCCAGTGAGAGTATAATGGTAGAGACTTTACTATACACTTATATCCATCCATTAGTCTTTTCTTCAAAGCACATGGGAGGATTACCCTTGCTTGTTGTTAGTTGTTAGTTATGTATCAAATGACAGGTTCTGGCCAATGAAATGTGTGTAGAAAAATAAACTGTGTTCTTCTAGGGCAAAGTGTTTAACTGCTAATCCAAGAGCCTCCAGCAGCCAAAGAGGCCACATATCTTTGATGATGAAATTTCAGTGTTAACAGAGATTCCCTACCCTTTAAGTCACTATGTATAGCAGAGGCCCTATTGACCCAAGATAGGCATTTCTGTGAGCAAGAAATAATCTTTACTGAGTTAAGCCACTGAGATTTGGGGGATAATTTATTATTGTGGCATTATGCAGTCTAAACTAATACATACTAAATACATGTGTGTTTGCATATATTAGCACCATTTAGCAATTAGTGAACAGCATTTAATAAACAGCAACAGAAATAACACCTCTCCAACCAACCATTAAAAATGATCCTATTTACTTTGTCCATGAAAATTTAAATATTCTACATAGATGTCTATTTCTCTTTTGCTCCATATCTTCTATTTTATAAAACTAGTCCCATGACAACTCCTAAGAAGCTAGCCTATTAGGTTGTAAATATACATTGTGGGCCCAGAGCTATACCTTGTAAAATATTTTTTAAATGTTTAGGCTTTTTAATAGAGTCACTTTGCCATAGAGTTATATGTCTAGTTTACCATGAACAGTTTGGTCATCTAGAACATTTAGATTCTGAATCCCACCTATCTTCACTATCAAGAATCGTTCTTATTTATTTATTTTTAGAGATTTTCTTTTTTTTTCCTGGGTTCCACACCCTCTACTTCCAATCTTGTTTGTTTATCTACACATAACTTATTCTCCAGTCATCCACATGTTTCTGCATCTTTTTTTTTTTTTTAATACTGCTCTGTGCTATTATCTAATGCAATATATTTGGTAGGGTATAAAGGTATTAATATTTTCAAAGCAAAGTTTCTTATCTGAGAATACATTATGCGAGATTATATTTTTTCTAGGGAAATTTAGACAAGCCAAAGTAGAAGCAAATCCACTCATTAATCAAGAAAATAGTGCAAATGACTTCATTTTTTTTGTTGTTGTTGTTATCCATGTATATTTCTCAATACCTTGTTTCAGCAATATAGGAAGATTTTTCCATTTCTTGAAATCCAAGACTGCATACGTATTAAATTAAAAATGACAACTGCTTAAAATATTTCTATTGTCTAAGTAAACTTAGAAAGAAAAAGAATGTTATGCATTCATAATGATTAAGTAATATTTCTCTGATAACATTTATTTGCATTTCTCCAGGGATGTGTAAACCCTTAAACTTGTTGCTTCATCATAAAACAAAGCAAGCTTTATGTTTGAATGAAAACTGTGTTTTCTACAACACTATATGGTTACGTGGCATAGTTTCTATTCTTAGAAAATGAACTAAAGTGTCAATAAAAAAGAGTAGATGGCAGTTAAGGAGTTCTTGTTGGAAACAGAAGATTATAGCTTAAATTTAGTAACATGTATCAAATTAAATTGATTAATTGTTTCAATCCTCTCTGTCATACTTTACTTAAGGAAAGTACTTCAATTCAGAAAAAGAGTACAATTAGTACAACTCGAAAAAGATTGTCAAAATTGTATTAAGTCAAGTAAAACGAAGTTGTAGCTAAAATTGTACCTTAATCTGATTTTACATCCTGATGAAAATGATGAAGCCATGCAGTGTCAAAACATTTTAGAGCTTTAGGAGAAAATCAAGAGATCATCTGAATAAACTTTTCTCTGAAGCCCTGAAGAAACTGAGATTCAGAAAAGTCAAGTGAGTGATCCATGCTATTGAGACTATTGACTTTTAGACTTTCTTATATTTAATATCTCTTTTATTACTTGTTTCTTTGTTTTTATATTTATCAATTATTCTCAGGGTTTTTTCCCTCTCTTCATACTGTAATACTGTTCAGGAAATTGACGTTTTAGTTCTGTGACAAGATATAACATGTGTGCATGCAATTATGTTTATTTTATATGCTAATGCAATTTTAATACCAGTATCTGTACAACTACTTACTATTAAAACACCTAAATAGTTTATTTTTTCTACTAAGGACAGATAATTTTTGATGCCTAGAAAGCTGGTGTCTGGGCTCTGTGGCCAAAGCAGCTTCTGATTGTAGGTTTCAGGAAAGTCTCCCTGCCCCAAGCATTGCTTTTTTACAGTCTTCTTAAAAACACACACTTTGAATATAGGTGGGCAACAGGGTACGTGAACATCCAGTCTGTCTCCTATGATTTAGGAGATGGTTTTCCTAAAGCTGCCTAGATATTCTATTTTACAATGAAACTTGCATAGTTGGCTTGGGTGGATAATAAGAACATCAACCCTGTAATGGCCAGGCATCCAATTAAAAAATATATGTATATCAGTTTTAATACTATTCCAAGTATTGCTTTACATCTACTTATTTCATATTTTGAATTTTGGACTTCCATATTTGATTAATTCAAATAGGTAACTTTTGGTTAAAAAAAATAGTTTGAAAAATCACTAAATTTAGGCAATTGTTTAGTGTTTACATTATATGCAAAGTTTAAGGGAAAGCTTATTACTTGAGCAAAACCCAGAGGGTAACAAGAAATATTGTTTTGGTTTTTAATTGTTTCAGATGAAGAGAATATGGAAAATGTGATGGGTGTTTTTAAAGAGAAAATAAATGATATAATGTGTAAGCAAACATTTAACTTTCTAAAAATTATGTTCAGCAATCCGGCATTATAAGAACTTTCTTGTCAGCATGTTTCCCATTATTTCATATACACTAAGTAAGGCTTCTAGAAATTTTTAATGGGCAGCATTAATTCAGAATATCTAACATCAGTGCAAGGAATGTATATAAGGTGCATGTTTTATTACGAATAGGATTAAAGTGACTTAATTGAGCCTGTTATCTTGTGAATGTTAATAGGACAACTGCTGAGAAATGAAGACTGAGAGACAAAGGGAAAAAAGGAAGAAGGATATAGGGCTGGGTTTTAGGAAGTTATAAATGAGGGCTGCAGTGTGAAATCTGATAGCTCCATTGTATCTGTGAGTAACTCCGCAGTGCCTGCCCATATCAAGTTTCTTCAGCTGGTGTGATTACACAGTGGGAATAAAGAGGAAGTTAATGTATTACTAAATTTGTCTCTGGCCTATTTATTTGCACTCAGCGATGTGTCCAGGTTGCAGCAGCATGTACCTTGGGAAATCATCATCAGAAAATTAAAGGTAACAACTAATTTTTTAAAAATGGAAATATAAAATATAAAAAAGAGAAATATAAAATACATTAAATTAAAAATTTTTTCTCAATAGATGTTAGGAAAAGGTCGTGGCTGTACACAGTAAGGTATAATCTTCTGCCTAGGGAACTAAGAAAAACCTCATAAATAGTAACCCTATAACCTTTTCTCTCATTTATTGTCCATATAAAAGCAATCCCAAAGCTCAGTTCATTCTCCTTTCTTAATTGTCCATTCACACTGTCAATCACCTCCAACTACTTTACCATTACTGCAGATTAAATTCCCATTGCTGCAGTTCCTTATTAACTCCTGCCTTTAAATTTATCTCACTGCCTAAATTCTTCTCTTCAAACCATTTTCCATATTGCCTCTAGAGTTAAGTTATATAATATGCAAATTGCTCACTAACATCCAAGAAAGAGTCCTCATCATATATTCTCAAATCTTAATGTCCATGAGATTACCTAAGAACCTTGTAATGTGGCTCAGAGTAAGGACTTGAAACTCTGTGTTGCATAAACAAAGTCACAATTAAGTTTGACCTCACAGGACAAATTGATGTGATCTGGGTAGAAAAGGTATCGAAGGACATTCTAGGCACAAAGTGTACTCTGTGAGAGAAAAGAGCTTTGAAAAAAGTTGGAATTTTAGTTGGTCAATTACAAGATTTCCAACCTCAAATCTGTAAGGCATACATTAACCATAATTAGCAAAGATCTAATAACTGTAATATGAGTATGTTTGTGCAAGGACAAGGATACTTGAAAAAGTTCATGGAAAGATTCATATTATCTTTTAATTGTATTTTTCCACAAAGGTACTGTATGGTAAATGCTAGACATAGACCTGTTTCTCCCTCCCTGTGCATACCAGAGTTCTCCCTTCCCCCTTGGCCAAGGCAGTTACCCAAGGAAAAGCATGTCTCTTTTAAGACAAACAGAAAACTGGAGGAAGCAGGGACCCTAAGTAAATTGATACACTGGTGTGAAAGTGCTCTGGTGCCCAGAGGGTAGCAGTTAAGTTAACTTATCTACTCAGCCAGATCTCCCTGAGCTCTCTGAGTTGGATGAGGGTCCACACATAAGTATGGGAATGATTTACACCTCTCCTTTGATCTGTTCACTATATAACTGTTGTATATACCCTGTGGGGGAGGAGTGGATTTCTAGCTGACTGGCGGCAGTCAGCACCTCCCTTAAGTAGAATAAACTGATGTCTCTACCTACTGCAATATTGGGTGAGTTTCTTTGGAACAGGTGAACACTACATGAATGCCCTTTGAGATTTGGGGCTCCCATGATATATGCACACAAAAGCATAAAATACACATACACACATACACACACACATATACACACACACACACACACACACATTCATATGTCATTTAACAATGAGGACATGTTCTGAGAAATATGTCATTAGGCAATTTCTGTCATTGTGCAAACATCACAACAGTGTACTTACACAAATCTAGATGGTATAGCCTACTGCACACCTAGGCTATACGGTATAGTCTCTTGCTCCTGTGTAAGTAATGTGTTGTGCTACTATGTTATGGCAGCTACCATGTCAGTAGGTGATAGGAATTTTTCAGCTTCATTTTAATCTTATGGGACCACCACTGTGTATGTGGTTCATCACTGACCAAAACATAATTATGTCGGTGTACGTATGTACGTATATCCATGTATACATACACACACTCATTTGTGTGTATGTATACACACACTCATTTGTGTAAATATGAGCATATATATATATAAACAACACATATAGAAAACAAGAAATTGAAAGATATAGATTTACTTTTTTAATTTTAATTAATTTTTTTCATTGTACATGTTTTTCATCATACATGTTTATGGGGTATAGTTTGTTGTTTCAACGCATGCATATATTGTATAGTTAGCTTATCTATTGTAAGACCCATGCACCATGCACAAATCCCACACACGCAGGGATGGCTCACTCCACGAAGACCATGAGACAGAGACCGCTGCAATCAGGCAAGAGGAGTTTTATTCCAGCATGCTGGGGTCACTTAGTCTCCTGGACAGAAGTGACCCAGAGCTTACAGCACAAGCACCTTTTATACAGTTTTTCTGAACAGATCTTTGTGACAGGATGAGTTGTTGGTTATCTGTGGCACCTTTAGATTTATGGGTAGACTTTAGCAGGCTGGTACCCTGATAGATTTGTGGCTCCTTTAGATTTACAGGTGGGCTTTAGCAGGCTGGTACCCCGATAAGGAACAGCACATTTCTCAATCATTTATTTTCCCTGGGGTCTGGCCAGGTGGTCTTTAGATAAGAAACTAGTCAGTTCCTGGAACTGGGTGGGGTCATTCCCTTCCTGGAATGTTTAGTGTGCTCAGGCCCACCTGACCTTTATACGGCCCCTTAGAAGCTGCTTTACTTAAAATGTTTTTAGCAAGCATTTGTTACAAAACTGCATATATTAAAGTTATATATTTCTACAATTCCCCTACAATTTCCTACAATTCCCCTACACTATCACCTGAAAGACATAGCTTTAAATTATTTAACTCATTCAAGAATACTAACTATACCTCTAAATATCTTGCAACTTTTCACATTTTTAAAAAGATTTCTAAGTATTTGAACTACATTTTACATTCTTTTAAATTGATAACTTCAAAACAATATTAACTGGGACTTCTTCTTTGGTATGATTGTCATCTGACCAGTTTTCCCTGTGCAAACAACTATAAAAGTGGGTCAACTATGAATTATGAAATAATTGTTTTCAAATTTTGAACAACAGGTAGTACAGGATGGTGATTCCTAATAGAAAGGAAGCAAATGAGGCAAGAGTTGGGAGTCAGTTCTCTGTGGCTTTTCATGTATCTGCACCTCAGCAGAGATACTGACAACTTTTTTCCCAATTCTTCTTTTCAAGTACATTTATATAATAGTCTTGGAAAGGAGAGACTGTCTCACTCCTGGGCAAAGGCTGGGCAGGTTTGCTTGCAAACCCTATATAAAAGATTGAGGTTTTCTAGGTTCTGGATTCTTCAGCTATTACACTCACTCTCTGAATGTGTAGCATCCACAGTAGCCTGGCTGTGGATCACACCCATAAGACTTGGGGGATTAGAGAAACTGACATAAAGTTCATTATGCCTTCTGTACCATAAGTAATAAAGTCTTTTGCTTCTGACCCAGCAGTCTGGTATCTTCTACTAGCAACCTTGAAACTAGGGCAGGCTAATCATTTAACTTGCAAGTAGAGTGAATCTCATACCCGTTATGGTTTTTGACAATTGTTCTATCTTTCTGTCAAGGTTCCATCCAGACTATGGTACAAAAAAAGCAAACTCAGAACATAATAGTTTTATTATAAGAGAGAAATATCAGAGTTTATGGCAACTGAATCAGCTGGGATTTATGGAACAGAGTACCAGAGAGAGGAGATACCTTGATAAAAACAATCCTAAAATCTCATAGGGGTTCTCTTAAATTTCTTGCATTTGCTAAGCTGCTTATGCAAAGGTAAGGCTCCAACAGGCTGAAAAATGAACTCACCATAAAAAACATTTACCATACAAAAAGCAACTATTGTAAAACTGTAAGCTGAACAACTACTACTGCTAACATAGGGTTGTGAGACATTTGAATTTCAACTAATGAGTAGAGAGATTTCTCAAACACCCTCATGTATTTTGTATATATTCTAGAAAGGAGTAAGGTTAATCTACTCCTAGAGAAAAGACAACTCTAGACCCATCTTAATAAAGCTTAAAAACAAGCCTATGGAGATAAAGCTAATCTGTACGTAAATTAACTTAATACTCTAAATGAGCAAGGAAGCACAATCTTGAAATGCAAAAACCATAGCATCCATAATGTTCATCAAAAATCAGCAAGAAATGGAAGGAGCAAAAAAAAAAAAAAAAGTCACTCATAATCAGGATAAAAATAAATAAATAGAAACACACTAGAAATGTCAGAGATTTTAGAATTAACAAAAGAACTTTAAAATACCTATTAAGAATATATCCACGAATTAGAAGGAAAAGTTAAACACAATGAGGGAACTAATAGAAATATAAATAGAGAAATAGAAGATACAATAAAGAATCAATGGGAATTTCTGGAGATGAAAATATAACCTCTTAAATGACAAATTCACCAGATTCAATAGATAGCAGATTAGACATTTTGAATGAAAAGATAGGGAAACTTAAAGAGAGGGCAACAGAAATTATACAAATTGAACATAAAAAGAAAAAGTGTTTAAAAAATGAACAGCATCATCATCCATTAGACTGCACAATACTCAGCAGTCTAATGTGTGTATAATTGAAGTCTCAGAATAAGTGAATAGGGAGATTAGAGCATAAAAAAATGTGAATAATTATGGTTAAAAATTCATTTCATGAAAACTATAGTCCCAAAGATCCAAGCAGTTTAATGAATCCCAACCAGAATAAAGACATAAAACAACTTCAAAGCACAGAACAATCAAATGGGTGAAAATCATGATACAAGAACTCTTTAAAAACAGCCTGTTAAAAAAAGTTATATTGTATTAATTACAGAAAACAATTATAAGAAGGACTGCTGCATTCTCACAAGAAACTAAAAAGTGATCATTTATAAAAATTTTTGAATACAATTACATTTATTTTGTGAGCATATGTAATTTATAGAAAATGTTCACACATCATTTTTAAAAAGTAAGGAAGTCTCTTTTCCTTTCAAAGAATATCTTTCTTTTATCAGCTTCTGCTCCCAAACTCTTCAAATTTAAATCATTATTTTGGTTTAAAGCTGTGATGGTTAATTTTAGGTGTCAACTTGACTGGGTTAAGGGATACCCAGTATTATTTCTGGGTATGTCTATGAGGGTGTTTCCAGAAAAGGATTGGCCTTTAAATCAATGAACTGAGTGAGGAAGTTCTGCCCTCACCCAGTGTGGTCAGGCACTATCTGATAGGCTTAGTGACTGAGTAAAAGAAAAAGGCAGAGGAAAGGCAAATTTACTGTTCCTTCTGGAGCTGGGACACCACCTTCTGCCCTTGAATATCACAACTCCATGTTCTCTGGCCTTTGGATTCTGGAACTTGCACCAGCACCCCTCAACCTCCTGAGGTTCTCAGGCCTTCAACCCAGACACTGTCTCAGGCTTTCAGACTTAGATTGAGCCACACCACCAGCTTTTCTGATTTTCCAGCTTACAGATGACCTATGATGTAACTTCTCAGCCTCTATAATCATTTGAGCCAATTTCCCTAATAAATCTCCTCTCATATCCATCTGTCTATCTGTCTATCCATCTATCTGTCTGTCTGTCTGTCTGTCTGTTTGTCTGTCTATCTATCTGTCTATCTATCTATCTATCTATCCTATTGGTCTATCTCTCTGGAGAACCCTGATTAATACAAGAGTATTGCAAGCTACAACATATTTCTGTAAAATAGTTAAATTTATAAAAATTAAATGCAGGAAATCTTTTTTCAGTAATTTTTGCCATTTTGAGAGATTATGTAACCTAGTCAATTTCTAGAGAAAATGGAAAAAAGATGTTTAAAAATGGCAATTTTAGTAATAAGACAGGTATATAGTAGAAATACAAGGACAAATATTTACTACTAACACCCTCCACCTCAGCATAGATATAGAGCACAAAAATAAACAGGGTTCATGTTCAGCTCCCAAACTCATCCTCAAGCTGTTGTCCGTTTCCTTCTCGGGCACATATTTTCTACTGCTAACATCTCCGAGGACATTCATATTCAGCTTTGTCCTCTTAAAGCTAATTATTTATTTTATTCAATATCCCTAGGGGTTTTTTTGGTTCTAATATTAAAGCTTTCAATTATAGATATTAACTATAATTGTATAATTTTAGGCTCCGGCCATTGGAACAAGGGTAATCTAAGGAACATCAGAGTTTTTCTTGCATCCTTGAAGTCATTCTATATAGGAAATTACTCAATCCATGAATTGAGTTAAATAAAGAATGAATATTA
This sequence comes from Cynocephalus volans, assembly GCF_027409185.1. NCBI lineage: Eukaryota > Metazoa > Chordata > Mammalia > Dermoptera > Cynocephalidae > Cynocephalus > Cynocephalus volans. The sequence continues at coordinate 59,259,425 of NC_084471.1, read as the reverse complement.
CAAGATAATAGGCAGCCAGGAAAAATGTGTAATTCGGGAGGCATCAAAATTCAAATTAGGCATGCATTATATAAGGACCACAAGAAATTATTGTTTCACTAAGTGAAGTATTAAGAATCAAGAGAAACAGGAGCACATAATAGGTTCATAGATGAGGCACACAAATAAATTTCTTTTTTTTTTTTTTTTTTTTTTTTTTGTCTTTTTCGTGACCAGCACTCAGCCAGTGAGCGCACTGGTCATTCCTATATGGGATCCGAACCCGCGGCGGGAGAGTCGCCGCGCTCCCAGCGCAGCACTCTACCAAGTGCGCCACGGGCTCGGCCCTAAATTTCTTTATACTCATGATTTTGATGAAGACCAACCGTAAGGCAAGAACAAATTGTGTTCTGAATAAAAATAATTTTGCCACTATAAAAAATAGTTCAGCATCATCTTTAAAAGTTAAAATAATCCATAATCTTGAGCAGCAATTACACTCCTAGGTAAATATGCTATAGAAGCCATTGTACATGTGAACAGGTGATGTGTACAAAAACATTCTTAGCTCCAACATTTTTAAAAATGAAAGTAAATAACATTTTTCAATGAAAATAAATTGTGGATTTATCATTATCATTGATGAACCTAAAATTGAGCCCTAAATAAACAAGTCACAGAGGAATACATAAGAAATGGTTAATTCATACAAAATGTCAAATAAAACTAAGCCATATAAGAGTTAAGGATACAAACAAATGAGATAATACCATAAATCAAAAAAGGAGATGATCATCACAAAGTAATGAAAATGTTTTCTTCTGAGTTTGGGGAGAGGAATGTAATTGCAGGAGGTACATGCAAGACTTGAAAAAGAAGAAATAGTTTCTCTCATTTAAGCTTTTTTGTTTGGATGTATTTTGACAGGCTGTAGAGTGTGGTGTTTGAGCGCATGGTTTCATTCGTCAAATAGACTTAGTTAAAACACTGGTTCTACTACTTGTGAGCTTATAACTTTCAGAAAATTACTTAACCTCTTTGGGCTTCACTTTTCTCACCTGGCTGTAATTGGGAATGCCGCAGAGAATTGTGGGGAGAATAAAAGAGTAATACATAGATACAGATACAGATACTAAAATATGGCACAAAGACATAACTCTTTGAGGGTAAACTGATAGTATTGGTAATTTTAAAATAATTATTAGAAAGTCATAACTGCAAGTCTCTCTTTTGTAGACTACATTTCAACTTATATGGAGTGTTTTTCCCTGTTTTAATTTAAAATCTCAAATTACATGTTTTCTAGTATATTGACAGAGTATTTCCATATTGAAAATTTTATTATAGAGGTCAACTAATCAACAATATAATTAATTGTCTTTGACATATATTGTATAGAATTTTAAGTATGACTTCATAGCAATATGTCATAATACTCTAACGGATATAACAATGACAATAATTATCAACAATTTTACTGTATTAAAAGTTATTCGCTAAAATGGCATGACAATCTTAAATTTTAATTTAACACAGTGCTTTAGATTGAATTATGTCCCCCACAAACTCGTGAAAGCTTGAATTGTGTCTCCCAAGTTTCGTGTATTAGAAACTTAGCCCCCACTCTGGCTGTTAAGAGAGTGGGAAATCCTATTACAGTAATTGAAAGGTGGAGCCTTGAAGAGGAGTTTGTATTGTAGGACCCTGCTGTAGTGAATGGATTAAAAATGGTGGTCAGGGGCGTGGTTCTGAAGGTTTTAAAAGAAGAAGAGAGGAAAGCCTGTCTCTCTCTCTGCTTCCACCATCTTGCTATGTGACACCCCTGGGTCACTGTTGCCACCACCAGATGGACTTTGGACTCCCAGCCTCAGAAACTGTAAGCAATATATTTTGTTTTCTTTATAAAATACCCAGTCCTGTGTATTTTGTTATAAGCAGCAGAAACGGAGTAATACATGCAGTTTTGGAAAAAAAATATTAATTTAGTCACAAAATCTTCTTATTTAAAAATATTTAGTTAGTTGTTATAGGAACATTTTTGAAAAACTAGAAAAGTAGAGAATTACAGAATAAACATTTGTATACCATCATACTTTTAATATATATATATATTTAATACTTTGTTTTATTTTTTTTTGAGAAATAAAATGTAACCGATAAAGATGTGGCTACTTTTATATTCATCCACATACCCTATTCCACCTAAGAGGCAACCCCTACTATTAATTTGGTGAATAACTACCTTGTGTGTGTGTATACGTGTGTGTGTATATGTATGCACATGCTTAGATATGTGTTCATATGAAATATATAAAATGGTTTTGTGACATCTGATAAATTATGTAATTATATCACACTGCAAATATCTTTTTGAAGACCTTTTTTCACTTAATATTATTCTTGAAAATCTATTCTCAGAGATGCACCCATATTCATTGCTATATAGCATATCATGTTTCATTTAATGATTCTCCACCAAAAGATATTAAGGTGGTCTGTGAATTTTCACAATTCTAAACAATGCTAAAATGAACATCATTATGTACATCTACTTGTAATCTTGTGTGAGGTTTCATGTAGAATAAAATTAGTTCTACCCTACCCACCAAAAAGTTACATTTCTATGAAACTTGACATGAGCTTTTTTTCCTAAAAATTAGAAATGGCTACATTTAGATAGAAAAGCTTTTGTGTTAGCCCTGATGAAATCTTTCCAAATAGAAGTAACAAATAATTGGTAGATTTACCAATTTCATCATAAGATGAATGCTTTCTTTACTAAATTATGGCTAATTCCACTAAAATGTCTTACTTTTTATGTGGCATATTATTTTGAAAATGGTGTTGCCTGAACAGTTTCATTTTTATCCTATTTATTTTTTACAAAGGTAAAATAAAATCCATCTTCCTAATAAAGGACAGGTAAAAACATAGAATTTTCTTTTATACTATTGAAATTATAGTTATTTCTACCAAAATATAAGCATGCATGTTTTGTAAGAAATAAACTTCCTCATCACCCATAGTAAACACCTACAACCCAAGTCTGCTACTCTTAATAAAAAGAGACAAATATGAACCTGTGCTACATTAATGATGTCATTACATGTATACATAGATTGTGAGGAAAATAGGCTAATACACACTCCATAAGTTATAGTTAAAATATAATTATACATCTTTTGGGAGGACATCTAGTCATTTGATGTAGCACATTTTGGTCTTGTTTTAGTCAAAACCAGAGTTGAAACACTTTCAAAATAAAATCAAAGATTTTAGAAATCAATCATGCACATGTAAGTTTTCTTACCTATATTTTCTGAAAAATTAGAAGAATGGTTTTGGTGGGTCAGAGTACAAACTCCAACAATAATTCATTTATTTGTTTTGACTTTTTTCCAAAAGATGAGGTAAAATGTCCCCAAAGAAGTGTATTTTTCATTTAAATATTATAGTTTCCTTAAAGTATTAAAATGAGATTAGGCTTCTGCACATGATGGAGTACCTAGTACTACATCCATTTGCTCTTCCATTATATCCTACTCAAAAAAAAAAAAAAAAAGGACAAAACAAGTAGACTTTTTTGTATTAGTCAACAGGAGACACAGGACTGTTATCCCTGAGAAAAGGAAAACAAGTGTGGTTTTCTCTCTTTCAGAGAGAGAACACAAGCTGAGCATAGTGTTCTCACTGAAAAGAGAAGACAGAGATCGGATCTTGGGAAACCTAAGAAAGCTGGAATTTTCAGGTAGAGTATTGGAGGGGAGAAAGACAGAACAAGAATGAGCTCTGCATTGGAGACACCTTGAGTCTTTGACTAGATGCTGAACTACATGTGGGTCTGTTGACACTCCATAAGGCTGGGAAAAGAGCAAGTAGTGAGTTACAAGACGAAGAATTTCCAGACCCCATCAAGACGTGGGAGACATTTGGGTTTTGATCACCCAGAGCAGAGAGACTGTACAGTTTGTTAAATTTTAAAAAATTAATCATTGGGATTTCTTATATTAGTAGAATAGGGAGAAAAATTATATAGATGGAGATAAAGTATTTCATCAAAATTCAACACCCATTTATGAGAAACTTCTCAACCTGTTAATGATCATCTACAAAAAACATACAGCTAATGTCATCCTCAATGGTAAAAGAATGCCTTTTATCTACAACCAGAAACAAGACAAAATATTTATTCTGACTTGTAGTCAACATCGTACTGGAATTCCTAAAAAAGACAGAGTCAAGGAAAAGAAATAAAATCTAGACATGTAGAGAAAGAAGAAGCAAAATTGTGTCTATTTGTAATTTATATACATAGAATATCACAGAAAAACTAAAGGATAACTACTAGAGCTAATGAATGAATTTAGCTGTATGTCCATAAAATATCAACAAAGTGAATTATAATTTTATAAAATACCAATTTAAATAGTACTAAAAATGTAAAAAAATGATTAGGAATTTATTTGATAAAATATGTGCAAAATCTATATACTAAAAATTATACCATTGCTGAGAGAATAAAATAGTCCTAAAGAAATGTTTCATGTTCATGAATTGAGAAATTGAACCTAAATAAAATACCTCTGTTCTTCAGCAACACTCACATGAAAATGAAAAGGCAATTCTCAGTCTTAAGATGCTAAGGATTTATATATGAGATATATTAAGGCTTTCTACAACCCATTCACAATTCAAAAACCCAATTACAAATGTGCAAAATGTCTGAAAAGACATTTCATAAAAGAAAACATATAACTGGCCAGTCAGCAAAATAACCTGCGCTCTATAATTAGTCATTAGAGAAATGCAAATTAAAACTACAACTAGATACATAATCACTCTAATAGGCAAGTGATTGACAATACCAAATTTTGGCAAGGATGTGGATCCACTAAAACTTTCATATATCTCTGGTGTTAATGTAAAATGGTACAACAAACAGCCTTGGAAAACAGTTTGTTACTACTTTCTAAAGTACAATACCATAAAGCACATACAGTAATACAATGATCCATCAATATCACTTCTTGATATTTAGCCATGAGAAAGCATATATTGACAGAAATGCTTCTGTATGAATTCTTATAGCAGCTTTATTCATATAGTCCCTAACTGAAAACAATCTAAACACTCCAATAAGTGAATGAATAAACAAATAATGCTACCTCCACAAAACGGAATACTGCTCAGAAATAAAAGAAACAAACCATTAATACATGTAGCAACCTGAATACACTTGAAATACTCCAACATGTAAACTAATATGTAGTGACAGAAAACAGATTATTGCGTGAAGCTGTTTGACTGCAAAGAGGCACAAGCTAATTTTGAGAATAATGGAAATATTTTACTGGAGTAAACTTTTGTCAAAACTTATCAAAGTTTATACTAAAAAATGTATTTTATGTAAATTATAACTCAATTAAGTTGATTAGAAATAAATTTACCCGTAAATTTTCAATTGGTGAAATTTTTAAGCCACAACTTGTCAAGATACATGAAGTGAAACTAAAATGAGATAATGGTTTTCACCACAGTTATTTCTGAATTTTTGATATAAATGGCACAATGGTATATAAAAAATTAGGAATTTCAGACCTTGGCCATAAGCAACTTATATGTGTTTATATAAACTATGCATAATTTTGCTTCCGGATTATATATCAATTTTTTATAAGAATGAAAGTTGCAGACAAAACATCAAGCATCACAAATGAAAAGTTAAAAAAGTGTCAAACTAGGGGTATAAGCAGTGCCCGTAGTTACTATAATAGTCACTGAGCATTGAGCTGGACAAAAAAGACTTAATCCAAAAACAGAACTTAATCCAGTTTAGTCCATAAAAGGATTGGTATGTCTTAGCGAGGTAAGAAGTAAGTCTACTTATATGGATGGTGGAAATGGTATTCCAAATAAAAGTAAAAACAAGAGCAACTGCGGTTAAGATGGGAAACAAGTTTTATTTCTAGTTTGCATAAATTGCCACTATTAGTTATTTATGAGCACTTATATTTTAAATATAAATTATTTTTATAAAAGAATAAAATGTCTTTTTCAAAGTCTTAATTAAATGAATCTGTTTTAATCCTTATCTGGAAACTAAAATTGTATTTCAAAGTCCAGGTTTGACTGGGTGAAACTGTGAGTTTGCATATATTTGTTTACTAAAAGGTTCTTTTAGTTAATCACCTCATTCAAATTATGAGTGATTACATGTGCAACAAATAAAATCATAAATTATCAGGCTGAACATAATCATGAAAAAAAAGAATTGAGACACAGGCTCCACATAAATATAGTTATTTTAACCTTGAGTTCAATTACTATTTTTTTTTCACTAAACATGAGATAGCTAGTGTTTTCCATGATGTTCCCAAACCAGCTTGCAGAGCAAAGAGAGCACTGCAAAATGTTAAAAAGCTAAACAAAATTTAACACACACACACACATTAGAATAATAACTACCAGCTTATTAAAACACATTGTAATAGGTTCCAGTTTGGTCTGCAGCTTTTGCTCTACAATATGACATTTAATTCATCGTAAAAGCACTGATTCACATGCTATTATATTTAATATTATCCCACTCTATTTTGAGAGCAAAGATAATAAAAATACTTGTTAGTGAAGTAAATTGCCCTGCTACAAATTCACTCTGGACATTTCTTAAAATATAAAAGTATGGTATTTATTGATCTATTTGTCCATGCTCTCTTTTCTTATTTAAATTTGGAAAGTACTATAAAGTTAAGATCCCAATGAACAATTTCTAAAAATTTTATGATACGAAGAATCACCATGAAATTAACAGTGAGCCATGTCTTCTTACATTTTAGAACTAAAATATTAGGTGATTAATGTGGACTAGTTCAGTAAGAAAAGCAATTCATGTGTAAATTAAAGCAACGAGAATTATAGTCATAAACATTAGTTCTTTGCTTTTCTATTGACTTGTTATATAATGTAAATTTAATCACATTATACTGTTATCTATCATTTTCTCATGTACAAAAGCAGAGTCATAATACAAAATGTAAAACATTAAATTATTTTATGAAAATCTATGAATTAGATGTTTAAAATTAACATGCATGTTAAAGAAATTTAATAAATTGTATAAAAATATTGGTTGCTTTGTTAACGTGGAATTCAAGAATAAGCTGACTCAGACTGATAAAGTAATATTTCTATTTCAAGTATTACAAAGAAAATTCTGATGTAATAAAACCAATCCTTTCACAATGTCCCTAAAATATTTACAGTTATGTTATAGCTTTAAATTTTCTAAGTTTATAGTAATAATTATCCCATAAAAAAAAAATGTAGGTTTTACTCATAGAAGCACAATAGCACAAAAACAGTAAAAACACTAAGTTTATTTTTTTCCTTGTCTCTAGTTCAATCCATTATTTGCAAAGCAGCTTCACATTGTCAGCTTTAGTTTCCAAGGAATACTAATTTTTGCCTCTTGTCACACAAGCTTATTTTAATACATGAAAACATTCACCATGTTGCTAGGCTAGTGGAAAGCTAAATATTTCAGCCGAGGCTGGAGACATTCTATAGACCTCATGCTTCCTCAGATATTTTACCATCTTTGCCAAAATTTGAACTCCTATGTAGCAGTCCTTCAGGATGACCTTCTTGCTGGATTATAGACCAAAGTGCATAGCAACCACAGTCAGTGATAATTGGTGTCAACGGTATTTATCAGAGGATATCAAAAAGTTCATGGAAAAATGGAATTAAAAGATAAAAATAAAAAATATTAACCTTTTTTCTCACCATAAGTTTTATCACATTCAAGATACTTTTGTAAGCAATGATACTAGCCATTAGTCCATCCCTAAAGAACTGATGGTCCTAAACATTTAACCATGTCAATGAAGTCTTTTTTACATTGTTGGCTGAAGAAAAATGGGTATCTTTTATTTTTTTTTAAGATTAGGAAACAAAAAGAAGTCAGAAGAAGCCAAATCATGACTGTCAGTTGGATGCCTAATCATTTCCTATCGAAACTCTCACAAAATTGCCTTTGTTTAATGAAAGGAAAAAACAGGAGCATTATCATTGTAGAAAATAACTCTCTGGCGAAGCTTTCCCAGGCATTTTTCTGCTACAGCTTTGGCAAACTTTCTCAAAACACTCTCATAATAAACATGTATCTTCACTCTTTGGCCCTCCAGAAAGTCAATAAGCAAAATACCTCAAACATCCTAACAAAACTGTTGCCATGACCTTTGCTCTTAACCAGTCTGCTTTTGCTTTGACTGGGCCTCTTCTATCTCTTCATAGCCATGGCTTTGATTGTACTTTGTCTACAGGATTGTACTGATAAAGCTATGTTTCTTGTTCTGTTACAATTCTTCAAGGAAATGTTTTAGGATCTTAATTCCACTTGTTTAAAATTTCTATTGAAAGCTCTGCTCTTGTCTGCAGCTGATCTGGGAACAACAGTTTTGGTACCCATTGAGCAGAAAGTTTCCTCAGCTATAATTTTTTAGTCAAAATTGTGTAAGCTGAACCAATTAAGATGTCTATGGTGTTGACTATTGTTTCTGCAGTCTTCTTCAATTAGGGCATGAACAAGATTAATTTTTTACTTGCAAATTGATGTGGATGGTCTGCTGCTATGGGCTTCATCTACAGCATCATCTCATCCCTTCTTAAAATGAGTTATCCATTGTAAACTGCTGCTTTCTTTGAGGAATTGTCCTCATAAACTTTTTGTAAAGCATCAGTGTTTTTACTCAAGCTTCACCATGAATTCAATGTTAATTCTTCAGTTTTAGCAGAATTCATTTTGCTCTGTTAGGGCCTCTTTTTAAACATGTCTTGTTCTTAGTACCTCAACTAGATCTTATACAGACATAAAGATCTGAGTTTATTTTGGTTTAAAAAATTTTTCAAGGCACTTTACATTTTTTTAATTTAACATTTAAAATATTTTTCAATGAACTTTAATTTTTTTTTAATTTTAACATTTACTTGTACATATTTGTGGGGTACAGTGCATTGTTTCAGTACATGCATATAGTGCACAATGATTCACTTAGAGTAGATAGCATACTTTTGTACCCATTAGTCCACCACTTCACCTCCCTTCCACCCCTCTCCTTTCCCAGTTATTGTACTGGTTACAATTATCGTACTCTGTACTACCATAAGAACTACTTTTTTTTTTTTAGATTCCATATATGAGTGAGATCATGCAGATTTGTCTTTCTGTTTCTGGCTTTCTTCACTTAACATGATGGTTTCCACTTCCATCCATGTTGCTGCAAATGACAGGATATAATATCTTTTTATAGCTATACAGTATTCCTCTGTGTATATAAACCATAGTTTTTTAAGCCATTCATCCATAGATGGGCATTTAGGTCGATTCCATCACCTGGCTATTGTGAATAGCATTGCTGTGAACATGGAACTGCAAGTGTCTTCTTGATATATGGATTTAATTTCCTTTGGGTATATACCCAATAGTGGGATAGCCAGATTATAAGGGAAATCTATTTTTAGTTGTCTGAGGAACTTCAACACTGTTTTCCACATGCTGTACCAATTAACATTTCCATCAACAATGTATTAGAGTTCCATTTTCTCCTCATCCTTGCCAGCATTTGTTATTTTCTGTCTTTTTGGTAATAGCCATTCAAACTGAAGTGACATGATATCTTATTGTGGTTTTGATTTGAATTTCCCTGAGGATTACTAATGTTGAGCATTTTTCATGTGCTTATTGACCATTAGTACTCTTCTTTTGAGAAATGTCTGTTCAGGTCCTTTCCTCCATTTTTAATTGGGTTATTTGGTTTTTTTTTTTTTTTTTTTTTGCTGTTGAGTTGTTTGAACTTTTTTATAAATTATAGGTATTATTCCCTTGTCTGAAGTGTAGTTTGCAAGCACATTCTATTCTGTAGGTTGGTTCTTCATTTTGTTGATAGTGTCCCTTTCTGTGCAGAAGCTTTATAGTTTGATGTAGTCCCATTTGCATATTTTTGCTTTAGTTGTCTGTGTCTTTGTAGTCACACTCAAAAAAGTGCTGCCTACTCTCATTTTGTGTAATGTTTCCCTTATGTTTTGTTTAGGTAGTTTCATATTTTCAGGACTTAAACATAGGTCATTAATCCATTTTGAGTTGAGTTTTGTATATGTTGAGAGATAGGGGTCTAGTTTCAATCTTCTGCATGGGATATCCAGTTTTCCAACCACCATTTATTGAAGAGACTGTCCTATCCCCACTGTATATTCTTGGCACCTTTGTCAAAAATCAGTTGGCAGTAGTGTGTGGATTTATTTCTGGGCTCTTCACTCTGTTCCATTGGTCTATTTGTCTGTTTTTATGCCAGTACCATGCTATTTTGATTACCATAGCTTTATAGAATATTCTGAAGTCAGGAAGTGTGATGCCTACAACTTTGTTCTTTTTGTTCAAGATTGCTTTAAATACATGGGGTCTTTTCTGGTTCTACACAAATTTTAAGATCATTTTTTTCCATTTCTGTGAAGAATGTCATTGGTATTTTTATAGGGATTGCATTGAATATGTAGATTGCTTTGGGTAATATGGACATTTTGATGATGTTAATTCTTCCAACCCAAGAACATGGGATATCTTTTCACTTGTGACCTTTTCAATATTTTTCACCAGTGTTTTATAGTTTTCATTGTAGAGGTTTTTGACCTCTTTGGTTAAATTTACTAATAGGTATTTCATTTTTTTGGTAACTATTGTGAATGGGATTACTTTCTTGATTTCTTCTTCAGCTATTTAATTATTGGCATATAGGAAGGCTTTTGATTTTTGTGTGTTGATTTTGTATCCTGCCAATATACTGAATTTGTTTATTAGTTTTAGTAATTTTTTGGCAGAGTCTTTAGGGTTTTCTATGTATATGATTGTGCCATCTGCAAATAGAGATAGTTTGACTTCTTCATTCCCAATTTAGATGCCTTTTATTTCTTTCTCTTGCCTTACTGCATGGACTAGAATTACCAGATCATAGAAGAAAAGCCTCAAATTTTTGTCCATTCACATATTATTAGATGTGGGCTTGTCATATATTGCCTTTATTGTGTTGAGGTACATTTTTTCTAAACCTAGTTTGTTGAGTGTTGTTATCATGAAGTGGAGTTGAATTTTATTAATTGCTTTTTCTACATCTATTGAAACAATCATATGTTTTCCCCCCCTTTTTTCTCTTGATGTGATGCATCATGTTTATTGATTTTTGTGTGTTGAACCATGCTTGCATCCCTGGGATGAATCCTACTTGATTATGGTGAATGATCTTTTTAATGTGTTGTTGGTTTCTGCTTGCTAGTATTTTATTGAGGCTCTTCACATCTGTGTTTATTAGGGGTACTGGTCTGTATTTTTCTTTTTAAATTGTGTCTTTTTCCAGTTTTGGTATGAGGTTAATGTTGGCCTCATCACAGAATGAGTTTGAAAATATTCCTTCCTCCTCAATATTTTGGAAGAATTTGAGAAGAATTGGTATTAGTCCTTTATATGTTTGATAGAGCTTGGCAGTGAAGCCATCTGGTCCTGGGGTTTTCTTTGTTGGATGACTTTTATTACTGTCTCAGTCTCTTTACTTGTTATATGTCTGTTTATGTTTTCTAGTTTTTAATGATCCAACCTTGGTAAATTGTATGTATTCAGGAATTTACCTATTTCTTCTAGGTTTTCCAGTTTGTTTCCATAGAGTTGTTTGTAGTAGTCTCTATGATCCTTTGATTTTCTGTGATATCAGCTGTAATGTCTCCCTTTTAATTTCCAATTTTATGTGAGTCTTCTCTCTCTCTTTCCTTTCATTTGTTTAGCTAAAACTTCATTGATTTTCTTATCTTTTTGACAAACCGGCTCCTTTTTTTTCATTGAACTTTTGTATTGTTTTTTAAATATTTAGTTCATTTATTTCTTCTCTGATCTTTGTTATTTCTCTTCATCTGCTGGTTTGGGGTTTGTTTTGTTCTTGTTTTTTCCAGCTCCTTGTGGTGTAATGTTAGGTTGTTTATTTGAAGTCTTTCCTTTTTCGATGGACGCATTTATATCTGTATCTTTCCCTCTTAGAAATGCTTTTGCTGTATCTCATACATTCTGGTATGTTTTGTTTTCATTTGATTTCAGGAATTTTTAATTTCCTTCTTGATTTTTTCTTTGACCCATTCATTGTTAAGGAGCGTACTGTTTAATTTCCATGTATTCATATGGTTTCTACTGTCCCTTTTGTTGTTGATTTCTAGTTGTATTCCACCATGATCTAACAAGGAAGTTGATATTATTTCTGTTTTTAAAAAAATTTTGAGACCTGTTTTGTGACTAATGTATTGTCTATTCTCGAAAATATTCCATGTGCTGCTGAGAAGAATGTGAATTCTGCAGCTGGTGGATGAAATGTTCTACATATGCCCACTGCGTCCAATTGGTCTAGAGAAGTGATTAATTCTAATGTTTCCTGTTTAATTTTCTGTCGAGATGATCTGCCCCTTACAGAAAGTAGGGTGTTAAATCCCCAACTATTATTGTATTGGAGTTGATTTCTCCCATTAGATATAATAGTAATTGCTTTATATAACTGTGTGCTACAGAGTTGGATTCATATATATTTAGAATTGCTATATGCCCTTGTTGAATTGATCCATTTATCGTTACATAATGACTATCCTTTTCTTTTTTTCTTTATAACTTTCCTTGGCTTGAAGTCTGTCTTATCTGATATAAATATGCCTACTCCTGCTCTATTTTGGTTTCCATTTGTATGAAATATCTTTCCCATCTCTTTACTTTCAGACAGTGTGTATTTTTATAGGTGAATTGAGTTTCTTGTACCAGCATATTGTTGGTTCTTGTATAATCCATTTAGCCAGTCTGTGTCTTTTAATTGGGGCATTTAAGCTGTTTACATTTACCATTATCATTGATATATAGGGACTTTTTCTTGTCATTTTGTTTCTTTTTTTCTGGTTTTGTTGATCCTTTTTTCCTTTTCTTCAATTTTACTGTCTTCCTTTGTGATTGAGTGGTTTTCTCTAGTATTTTGATTTCTATTTGTTTTTAGTATGTCTCTTACAAGGTTTTGTGGTATGGTTATGATGAGATTTACAAAAAAACATGTTATACTTGTAATAGATTATTTTAGACTAATATCTATTTAGACTTTGATATCTAAGAAAAAAGAAAAAAAAAAAAAAGCCAACTCTATGCTTTATCATCCCCGCCCCCCACACATACTTTTGACAATTTGTTGTTTCAAGTTACATCTTTTAATATTGCCTGTCTTTTATACCGTTGTTGTACATGTGAGTGTCTTGTTAGGTTTTTTAGTCTTCATGCTAGGTGTGTAAGTGGCTTATTCACCACCCTTATGAAATTGGAGCATTCTGAGTTTGTCTGTGAACTTACTTTACTAATGAATTATGTACTTTCAGATGTTTTCTCTATGTTCCTTCACATTGTCTTTTAGATTGAAGAACTTCCTTTAGCATTTCTGGTAATGAAGGTCTATTGTTGGTGAATTCCCTTAGCTTTTGTTTGTCTGGGAAAGACTTTGTTTCTCCTTCATATTTGAAGGTTAATTTTGCTGAATAGATGACAGTCTTTTTTCTTCAGCACCCTAAATGTATCATCTAATTCTCTTCTGGCCTGTAAGGTTTCTACTAAGAAATCCGCTGAGAAATGTACTGAGGTTCCGTTGAATGTTATGTTTCTTTTCTCTTCCTGCTTTCAGTATTATTTCTATCTTTTTTTTTTTTTTAATTGATTCAATTCCCTTGTCATGTTTCTCATTCTGCTCCTGGATTGTTTTCTTGACATCATGTAATTTTCCATCTGTATTTTCTTGTGCTTCCCTGAACATCCTTAAGAGAGTTATTCTAAATTCTGTCATGCATTTAATAAATACAACATTTTTCTGTGTCCTTTGCTGGTGCTTTGTTGGTGTCATATTTCTCTGTTTTTTCTCAGTCTTTGTGTCTTTACATTGATGTCTGGGCAGTTATAGAGACTGCTACCTCTCCTATACTTCATAAGTGTTCTTTAGTGGTTTTAGACCTTTACCAGTTAATACCAGAGCATTGTCTCTGGTCTGTGGTTTTGGTTAATTCCAAAATTGGAAGACTTTCCTGTGGGGACCAGCACTTGAGCTCTATGGATGCACTAATTTGCTGCTTTGCTGTTGATTCTCTGGGGAAGGCTTTCTATGCAGGTGGGATTTTAATTGTTGGTCTTTTATTCACTTCTGGGTCTAGTGACGTCAGATATGCCTGCCTCTATTGAGGTCAGATATGCCTGAGCTGTGTGGAAATTCTGGCCCAGGACTGAGTCTTCCCAGTAACATGTGCCCCGTGCAGTTCTCTTGCCTGACCAATCTCCTCTGTGTTGGCCTGCGGCAATCAGAAGGCAGATCAGCTGCCTAATGTGCATCTCAATGTTCTCCAGGTGGGCCAGCTTCCTTCCTGCACTCCAAACACTTTCCATGGGGTTGGTAGTGCATGGGTCCCTCACAATGACCCACTTGCCTCTGGGTAGTTCCTATCTTTGGTCATCATCTGGGACCCCTCACTCCTATGTGGGTCCATGAGAACCCTGCCGGTGATCTCACTGGCTTGGAGACTGGTATGGTGTTCTCCAAGTTCCTCTTTTCTCCTGCAGATTTCAGGCAACTTCACACAAAGGGCTCAGCTGTGGCTTTTGCTAGCTCCTGCTCCATATACTATAGCTTCTTCCCACTTCCCTCAGAGCCAGCCCTGAAGTGGCCAGGACTTGAAGTGATCAGAGCAGTTTCTTCCTCTCATGGTGGCTTCTAGCACCTTCACAAACTTCACAGTTTCGCCTTCTCTTTCTCTGAGCTCCAGCGGTCCCGTGTTGGCAATCTTTGCTTTATAATAGTTGTATATTGGTCAGTTGTGGGGGAGAGTGATGCTGGTGACCATCTATTCCACCATCTTGATGACATCATTTAAAATCTTAAGTTCAAATAAAGATTTCAAAAGATTTTAAACAAAATATTTGTGTTAAATACTGGGTTTTGTTTTTTTAAAATAGTTTAATTTTAGAACAGTTTTATATTTTCAAAAAAAAATTATGAACGTATATAGACTGTTTTTGTTCACCCCACTCCCAGTTTCTCCTGTTGTTAATATCATACATTAGTGTGGTATATTGTTTATAATTAATGAACCAGAATCTATACATTATTATTAACAAAAGTTTATGCTTTATTCAGATTGGCTTAATTTTTAACCTAATGTTCGTTTTCTGATTTAGGGCAACATCCAGGAATCCATATCACATTTAGTTTTTGTGTCTTCTTAGGCTCCTTTATGCTGTAACAGTTTGCATAGACATTCCTTTTTTTCATGACCTTGACAGTTTGGATGATTAATGGTCAGGAACTTTGTAGGATAGCTCTTTATTGGAATTTTCTGATGTTATTCTTATGGGATTTAGAAAGGGGAATAACAGAGTTACAGTGCCATTTTTATCATGTCAGATCAAGACAGCATGTTATTGACATGACTATTGATGACTATTAATGTTGACTTTGATCACCTGGCCAACATAATGTTTTTCAGGTTTCTCCACTTTAAAGTTACTCACAAACATAATTTCTTCTTATATGTATCCCATAGTCTAGCCTGGTAAAAGACTTATGCATAAAAAGATTTTAAAAATCAGTCATGGTTGGGCTGTCTAACCATCATACTGTACTCTATATGGAAGTCACTAAGAACAGCCCACCCTTCAGAAGTGGGGAGTTATACTCTACCTCTTTTAGGGTGGAATATCTATATAAATTATTTGTAATTCTTCTACACTGACAAGTTTTGTCTTCTCCCTAATTTACTACATTTTAAATCATTTATTTACATTAGTATGGAAACCATTTCCTGTCTTTATGTAGGTTCTAAACTACTCTTATATCAGCTTCCTTTTCCCTTGTAATATTTTATTTGCACGGAAGATCCACTATCAATAAATTCCATGAATTTTGATTTGTCTCAGAAAGTGTTTCTTTTTTAATTTTTATGGATAATTTTGCTAGCTATAAAATAATACGTTGACGATTTTTTTAATACTGTAAATATTTTACCTCAATCTTTTTTTTCTTGCATGTTTCTGCCTAAAAGTTAAATGTAATTCTAGTCATTGTTTCTTTACAAGTAAAGTAATTTTTCCCCCTTCTGGCTTCTTTCAAGATTTTCTCTTTGTCTTTGATTCTATACAGTTTGCATATAACATGCCCTAAATATCTGAAGGCACTTCAAAAAGTTCATGGAAAGATAGAATTAAAAGATAATACAAGTCTTTTTGTAAACTTTTTGAAGTACACTTGTAGAGTTTTTAATATATACAATAACGTGCTGCATAATGATGTTTTGTTCAATGGAGCTAAAAAATTTCAGTTGTAGTGTTGTAGCACAATGCATTACTCATGTGTTTGTGGTTATGCTGGTGTAAACAAACCTACTGCAAAATATGTTGGGGAAGAGCGCCTAGCTTACCCATGCAGTGACCCTCCCAAAGATAGCTCAGACTCTTAGGATAGAAAGCCAAGAATTTGACACATTAGGTTTCACCCCAACTGAAAGCATTGTTGTCTGCTTTAGAATTCTTGCATTTTTAAATGATTCCCACCCATCCTCATAGAAAAATAATAAGTAATAACAGTTAACTAACACTGACTTAGTGTTTTCTGAATGCTAGGCACAATCCCTACCTGTATCTTAATTTTCATGACTTTATGGGGGTGTATTACTCTAGCCCCTATTTAACAGATGAAGAAAGTGAGGTACAGGGGCTGGCTGGTTAGCTTGCACAGCCTTATAATGCCAAAGTCACAGGTTTGGATCCCTGCACTGAGCAGACACCAAAAGAAAGTGAGGTACAGAGTGACTTAATAACATAATTATAGGGCCTGCACTCATGCAACTAGTGGCCGGTATAGATAATAAGAAAATCCATTGCTGTTCCTTTTTATAGTACACTTTTGCAAAATGATGAAATTGCCTAAAAATGCATTTCTTGGAAAGTATATACTTATTCTGCTTGGTGTTATCTGAGCTTTCTGGATCTGTGATTTTGTGTCTGCCATTAATTTTGCAAAATTCTTGGTCATTATTACCTTAAATATTTCTTCTGCTCTTTTCTATTTCTACTTCTGGTATTCCAATTACACATATTGAAATATTGGATATTCTGTTCCCCCATTTAAAAATTGTTTTTTCATTTGAAAATAATAGCAGAATAATTTTTAATAATATCTAAAAAATTTAAAGTTGGCAAAAGTAATGTTATCAAGAGTATGTAAAACAATATATCCAAATATGTGGTACGATAATTTGTCATATTAATAATGGGAATAAAACAACAACAATAATAGTGAATTTATTATTAAGATGAACTGCAAAGGCATACAGTTGTAAAAGATAAAGATATTTCTTTTTTGGATAAAATATGTTGAAAAGCTTTTAATTTTACATATATCCATTCTAACTTTCAACAAAATATTATTGGCATGTACTAAAGCGCAGATAATTTACTCAGGCTAAGGATAAAAATGTGAAAACCCATTTTCCACCCCAGACTTCAAATAATTCAAATCTAATAAAATGACAGACATAGGGGAAAAAAATTAGTAAAAGCAATATAATTTTGAAAACTAACTCATGTACAGATTGTAGAATATAGAAGAAAAATCACTTTATAGTTCTAGGGATTTCAGAAAGAACTTCACAGAAAAGTCAGCTACTGAGAAATTATTGAAAAATGAGTCAGAATTGTGCCACATGGGCAAGAATAAGAAAAGATTTTACTCATAGAATGTAAGATTTTTAAAAAATAAATGAGAGACCAGAATAATTATGAACAAGTTTCCTAGGATATTCTGAACTGTAGAATGTAAGGAAGGTTGTAGGAAATAAATCAGATATGTAAACAGGGACCAATTCATACAGGGCTTTTTAGACTGTGCTTGAGAAGACCCAACAAAAATGCTACTGAATACCTTTCTGGAAACTCCAGTGGTGTAGTATTTGTAAGAGGACCATGTTAACAGAATGCCTGAAACAAGGTAAAATATAAAGAAATAAAATTTATTTCTGATACTTTTGGAAGCTGGGAATTCCAAGGTTCAGGGAGTACATCTAATGAGGGCCTTTCTCTGGGTGACAACATGGATTATCACCTGGTGAGAGAATGCAAGGGCAAGTGAGCTCACCTTCTCACTCACTCTCCTTATAAAGCCATGAAAACCATGTCCATGACAATCCATTAAATGATCAACCCATT
This sequence comes from Cynocephalus volans, assembly GCF_027409185.1. NCBI lineage: Eukaryota > Metazoa > Chordata > Mammalia > Dermoptera > Cynocephalidae > Cynocephalus > Cynocephalus volans. The sequence goes on along the minus strand of NC_084471.1, from coordinate 59,241,148 downwards.
ATTCCTAAAGGATCAACCCATTACTCCACGAATGGATGGACAGTCTTCACAATCCAATCACCTCTTAATGACCCCACATTTCAAATAACATAATAAGGTTTTCCACCGTCTTAACACTGTTACAGTGAGGGTCAAGTTTCCAACTTATAAACTTTTGGGGGACACACTTAACCCACAGCAAGGACTAAAGTTTCCTTGTGATAAGTAAACTGAGGAAAGAAAGATAGAGGCATGGAAATCTTGATCTATCAAGAAGGCTAGTTGCCAAAGAATAGGAACAATAATCAGTAGAACATAATGTCTTTCTCTCAAAAAAAATACTTTTGTAGATTTTTAGGGAACTCCGAGTATACTGGTTTCCAAAACATATGTGGAACACTTGCCACTTATTCTGCCTTGCTCAAGAAAGCAGTCTCAGCCTGAAAAATAAATTACCTATCTTGTAGAGAAAATTACCACTTCTCCTCAAGCCCACCCCTCATTGTGTTTAGACTGAACACTGAAAAATTTAGTTTCATAGCAGCATATCCATCATAAAGAGACAGCTCCTATATTGATGACACCTGATGACATAACTTGTGGAGCAAGAAGAGGCTTGTTTCTAACTAGTAAGATGCAGAAATACCAGAGGTGGTCATTAAGCCTTCCAAAGGACAACTGACAGCCTCAATGAGCTTTCCGAGAAGCTGAACTACAAAGTAAAGTATTCATTTTAAACCACATGTTCTCCAGAATCTCTTACAGGAGATTGAATGAAAAGGGAAATAGATTGAATTAATTTGATTGACCAAAAATTGTAATCTAAAAATTTTCATTTAACTATGATCTTAACACTATAAATAAATAGCAATATTTTGTGGCACTTTAATTTTGATAAGTATCTATCCAAATATATGTTTATGAAAAAAAAAGGTACAAATTTTACAACTAATTCCATTCACTAAAACTTTTTTCCATTTGATGTTTTCACTGCAAAGAAAAGATAAATGCATGAGGCAATTTATACATTAACTACCCTAACCTGATTATTATACAGCATATATATGTATCAAAACATCAGATTGTACCCAATAATTACAAGGTGATGATTAAAATTTAAAATTTCTAAAAAAATCTAAAGAACCAAAATCATCCTATTCTCCATGCTTAATCATTCATGCATATGAATATAGAAAATCAGTTTTATATTTTAGTGATAAAATAAAATGTATGGAGTATTCAAAGCAGATTGGGTTGTACCACTTTTTTCCACAGATGTTTTGATACCAAGTCAGAGGGATTTCCTTTTGTAGTACAGAGCAATATAATTTTATAGTCCATTGCTGAACATTCCATTAAATCATAAAATAATATTTCAATTAAATCGTGAAAGAGTACATTGCGATAATTTAAATTATGTTTTAACAGTCTCATTACTATAATTAGTCTTAGATAAACATGATTGGGCCCTAGTAAGATATGAGATTTAATTGGCTTACTTCCATAATTGGAGCTATTCTATTTAAATTATCATTTTTCTCTTTTAAAAACATAGTTGTTTCATCATCACAGAATAAGCCTTTTGAATTAGCTATGAGAAGTAGAATTATGGTGGAACTTAAGCACTGGTCTCCAGTTATCCCTGAGATCAAACTCAATGGACCTCCTCAATTTTAACTATTGATTCATGCATATAATACATGTTTTGCCTCTGGCATTTCTAGATAATTCATCTCTGTCTACCTATGGAGTTTTAGTCTTAAAAGAAAAAAATAGAAGAAGGTATTATTCCTCACATGGACATTAAAATAATAAAATTAAGTTACAGTTTTCTAAAAATATGACATTTATAAATTAAGTTTCTAAAATTCAATATTGGTTCTGCTAAACTCTGATAATCTAGAACTGGTATGTGTGGTGTTCTGACTACTGGAGTTCATACAAGACCCTCATTAGAAGCTGCCTGGCCAAATTCAACATTACTGGAGGTTTTAATGATGCTCTTTGATATAAAATGTTCAGTCAATTCACCAATAAGGCTTGTAAGTGATCCAGAAAATGGCTTGCTGGGAATGTTTCAACTATAAACATTAAAAAGGGCCAGTAAGAAGGACCAAAGGTAATGAGAACATCTCATTAAAATGTCTAGCTCAGGAACTCCAGTAATAGATACATCTGAAAGAACATGCAGTGTACCTATAATATACCAAAGTGATCAGCTTGGGAACAAAAAGTACATAAGCCTTTTCTACTTTCTAAATAAAGATATCATGTGTTTTCTTAAATGCTACATCTGGAAGCTAAGTAGTTTCCCCTTTCTAACACTATTCTAATATGCCCCACCAAAATCCCCATCTTTATAAATGCTTCAGAACTTGACTAACAGTAATATCAATAAAGTGAATATGCATTGAGCTCTTATTATGAGTATATGTTATCAAGTTTAATCTTAAAAATAAGCCTGAGTATTGGTTAATGACTCACTTATGATGACTACTCTTGACTAGCGCAGGTCCTCTAGTTAGCATTTTCTCACTCTCTATATTTCATTTATATTCCATGCACTTTATTGTTTAACTGGTTTTATTTACTTTGTAAGTTTTAAATACGGTTTGTGTAGGTGCAGTGTCTATTCTAGTCATCAAGTATCTCTACCTCATAACATGTTGCTATCCTCATAAGAGATATTGAAAAGTACTTATTGGTCTATATTATAAAAAGAGGTTTGAGTGAGCAATTAGGATATTAGTATAGTAATCTTTAAGAACTTTAAGGTAAAAAAAAAATTACATGGTATACAGGAATTCCATGATGATCCTTTAGAATGCATGAAATTGGTGTAATGTTAAAGAATAAAAAGTAGAAAATAGACCCCATGCCAAGCCACTGCTGATGGGGTAAGCACAGGCAGGCAGGAGAATAGGTCAGCCACCCACCAGACCCCTGAACCAGCTGTGAGGAAGGCAGGACCCTGTGCTGTACCATGCCAGGTACAGGAGAGGCACCCAGGCAGGCAGGAGAAAAGGCAGGCCACCGGCTAGACCTTCACCATACCTGCACAGAAGACAGGACCTTGTGCTGTGACACTGACAACAATGGAGGCATGCAGGTAGGTAAGAGAACAAACCAGCCACCCACTCAGATCCACCCCCCCACACACAGAAGGCAGGACCCTGTGTGCCATGCCACCACCATGAGGCTTCACACAGCTTCCACAGATGTGGTCCACAACAGCCACCACCACAGCTAATACTGTTGTAAGGATGGCTTGCTGCATTAATAACATCCATGAACACTGTACAGGTGGCCCACTACATATTTGACTTCACTGACACAAGGAGAGTCACTAGAAGAACCTGGAAAAAGAAGCTTTTCACCTCAAAGTCCATTCAGAGTAACAGAAGAAGCAAATGAAACACCAGATTACCAAAAATCAACATAGAGATACTAGAAATATGAAAAAATCAGAAAATATGACACCACCAAAGGAATGCAGTAATTCTCAAGCACCAGACCCTATAGACCAGGAAACCCTTGAAATAATTGAAAGGAATTCTGAGTAAATATCTTGAGGGAACTCAATGAGATAAAAGAGGACTCTGTAAGACAACACAAAGAAAAGGGGGAAAAAATCCAGGATATTTACAACTGATGAAATTTACAAACAGATTAACACCTTAAAAAGAATGTAGCAGAACTCCTGGGACTGAAAGACACACTCAACAAAATAAAAAACACAACTGAGAGCTTAATCAGCAGATTAGAACAAGCTGAAGAAAGAATATCTGAACTTGAAGATGGTCTTTATTAAATAATCAGGAAGACAAGAAAAAGGAAAAAAGAATTTAAAAAAAAATGTTTCTCTAAGAGAGCTAGCAGACAACCTAAAGTGCACAAACATCTGAATCATGTGTGTTCCTGAAGGGGGAGAGAAAAGTAACAGCATCAAAAATCTATTCAATTAAGTAATAATGGAAACTTTCCCAGGTATAGGGAGAGACACAGGCCTTCAGATCCAGAAAGCTCAAAGATCCCTGGTTTTAATACAAACTACCAAGACTAAGCCAAAAAGACGTAGAAAACATGAATAGACAAATAACAAACAATGAGATTAAAGCTTTAATCAGCAATCTCCCAACAGAGAAAAGCCCAGAATTGGATGGTTTTACTGCTGAATTCTACCAAACCTTTAGAGGAATTAATACCAATTCTCTTCAAACTATTCCAAAAAATTTAAATAGAGGCCACTCTCCCAAACTCATTTTATGAGGCCAGCATCACATACCAAAATCAAGTAAAAATACAACAACAAAAGAAAACTATAGACCAAGATATCTGATGAACATAGACACAATAATCCTCAATAAAATACTAGCAATCATCATACAGCAACACACCATAAAAAATATACACTATGTCAAGTGGGATTCATCCCAGAAATTCAAGGATGGTTCAACATACACAAGTCAACAGATGTGATACATCACATCAACAAAATCAGGACGAAAACAATATGATTGCCTCAATAAATGCAGAAAAAGCATTTGACAAAAATCAACATCCCTTCATGATAAAGACTCTCAACAAATTAGGTATAGAAATAAAGTAACTCAACACAATAGAAACCATCTATGGCAAGCCTACTGCCAATATCATCCTGAATGGGGAAAAACTGAAGGCTTTTCCTTAAGATCAGGAACAAGACAAGGATGCCTACTCTCACCATTCCTATTTACCATGGTAAATAGGAGGTACTAGTCAGAACAATCAGGCTAGAGAAATAAATAAAAGGTATCCAGATTGGAAAAGACAAAGTCAAACTATCCCTGTTTTCAGATGACATGATTCTATATAGAGAGAAACCTAAAGACTCTATCAAAAAATTCTTAGAGCTGTTTAATAATTTCAGTAATGTTGCAGGACACAAAATCAATGACCCCAAATCAGTTGCATTTATATTCCCTAGTAAAGAGCTAACAGAAAGAGAAATCAAGAAAGTAAGCCCACTTACAATAGTCAACAAAAAAATAGAATACCTAAGACTCATTTAACCAAGGAGGTGAAAGACCTTTACAATGAGAACTACAAACCACTAATGAAAGAAATTAAAGAAGAAACAAAAAGATGGAAAAACATTCCATGCATGCTCTTAGATTGGAAGAACTAACATTGTGAAAATGTCCAAAGTGATCTACAGATTCACTGCTATCCCCATCAAAATACCAATGACATTCATTATAGAAATGGAAAAACAATCCTAACATTCATATGGACCAACAAAAGACCCCAAATAGCCAAAGCAATCCTGAGCAAAAAAAATAAAGCCAGAGGCATAACATTACCTGACTTCCAATTATACTACAAAGCTATAGTAACCCAAACAGCATGGTACTGGTATAAAATACAGACTTGGAGTACTGGAGCAGAATAGAGAACTCAGAAATCACCGCTCAGTCTTACAGCCATCTGATATTTGACAGAGGCAACAAAAACATACATTGGGGAAAAGACTTCCTCTTTAATAAGTGGTGCTAGGATAATTGGATATCCATATGCAGAAGAATGAAACTAGACCTGCACCTCTCACCATATACTAAAATCAATTCAAAATGGATTAAAGACTTAAGTGAAAGACATGGAATTATAAAACTACCAAGGGAAAATATAGGGGAAACACTTCAGGAGCCGGACAATGTCGGGCCTTAAAAACTAACGCCACCTTAAGTGATATTAAAAGCGGTGCCATTATGGGCCCACAAGGGCGTATTAACGTGGCAGCCTAAGACAGCGCCAGGAGGAAGTAGGGTGGGAGTGTTTGCGGGAACCTTGCCTTAGCCCTTATTGGCCAAATACGCACTTCCGCACTCCTGAACACTGCATGATTGCAATAGCTAGGCATTGAGACAAGATGCATGCTCTCGTAAACTTTAAGCTGATTGGAGGATGTAAAAACCTCTCTTCCCCATTTGCCTTTAAAAGCAAGTGCTTGTGTGATAATAAACAGAACTGCTTGACAGAACCCCCGCTGCGTCTGAGTGTCCTTTAAGGGGCTGGTTGGGGCCAGGGGCTGTGCTCACCTCTCTTCACGGCTCTCTTCCCCCGTGTCCTTCCAACAGGGACCAGAGGGAAAGAGGAATCCGGGCCATCTGCCCACCCACCACAAGGAACACCAAGGGAGAGACTGCTAGCGAGGTAAGGGCTGTTCAGGTTGGCCGGTGGCTGACCTGACAGGACTGGGTACAGATTTTATGATCAAGAGCCTGAAAGCACAATCAAGAAAAGAAAAAATAAACAAATGGGACTATGTTAAACTAAAAAGCTTCCACACAGTGAAGGAAACAGTCAACAAAATGAAATGACAACCTACAGAGAGGGAGAAAATATTTGCTAACTATACATCTGACAAGAGATTAATATCCAGAATGTACAAGGAACTCATGCAATTTACACAGTATATAAACAAAACCCAATTTTAAAAAGGGCAAAGGAGTTGAACAGATATTTTTCTAAAGAAGACATACAAATGCTAAGTGACATCACTAATCATCAGGGAATTGAAAATTAAAAACAGATTGACATATCACCTCACCCCAGTTAGACTAGCTATATTAAAAAAGACAGAGAATAACAAATGCTGATGAGGATGTGGAAAGAAAGGGATGTTCCTACACTTTGGTGGGACTGTAAATTAGTACCACCACTATAGAAAACAGTATGGAAGTTTCTCAAACAATGGCAGATAGTTCTACCATAGTATCCAGCAGTCCCAATTTCTAGGTATATACTCAAAGGAATGGAAGTCATCATGTCAAAAGGATACCTGAACTCCCATATTCATCACAGCTCTATTTACAACAGCCAGGATGTGGTACCAAACTAAATGTTCATTGATGAATGACTGGATAAGGAAAATGTGGTATATATTCACCATGGAATAATAATCAGCCATAAAAAAGAATGAAATTCTACCATTCACAGCAACATGATTGAGCTTAGAGTAAATTACGTTGAGTGAAATAAGCCAGGCACAGAGGGAAAAATACCACATGTCCTCACACATAAGTGGGAGCTAAGAGAGAAAGAAGGAAGGAAAGAAAGACCACAGTGGTGTGTTGGTCTTGCAGAGGGAGAGAACATACCTAGGTTTGTGGAGTGGGGTAGGGAGTGGTGAGGGGGAGAGAGGTCAGGGATTAGTTGGGTGGGGGACACGAGGAATAATCGCAATTTGTGATAATTGGCATGCTGATAGTACTGATCCGGCCATCACATATTTTGCACAATTGATGATGGTCAGCTTTGTACCCCATGAATATGCATTACCAATAAAATAAATAAATAAATACAATAAAATATAAAAGAAAATAGATCATTGATATAAAGCCTCAATTTCAAAAAATATAAAAACAAGAAAGACTGTGATTTTTTATCTGCCTTTTCTGGCTAAATGTTTGAAAATAAATACATGGGTGTGTCTGAATGAATTAACACACTGGTCATTTCCCCTAGTAGAGTTCCACAGAGCTTATTTTTTCCTGCAAGAGAAACCAGCATGTCTTAAAGCCTAAAGCTAAAATGTTCTCTGACGTTGTCTCAAGCGGTAGCTCAGATCCCTAATGTCTGTTATGCCAATCCACCTGTATGAACATGCATTTCAGCTCTGGAGTGTGCCATCTTGAATACTTTACCAGCTGACTGAGCTTTGTGTAAATGTTTATTATCTGTACCCCATCCTGCTTCTCTTTCTGCTCTTCGTTCCTGATTAGTTACATTCCCTGTGGTGACAGGGGAACAAAGCTCTTGCTTTAATGGGTCTTTTCCATCTCTGTTTTCTATTTTCTGCTTCCATCATTTCCATCTGTTTACTAATATTTTTTCCGTATGTATGAAAAAAAAAAAAAACTCTGATAGGTACAAAAAATCATTCAAGGGATAATTCTTCTGAATTTAAAAAGCCAGATGTTCAAGGAAACTCTTCTACAGGGAAGCATGTTAAATAGTCTGTGTACAGGTTTATACATGTAGTTTTAGAGAATTGGACTTTGATCCAATGTTCAATCAAGTAATTCTTCTATTTTTGTAGGACTATACAAATTATAACAGTGAGTTTATTATTAAACATTTGTCAGTATACACTGCATCTTATGTAAGTTTTATAATACATTGTAATCAACTTTTATTCCAGTTGTTTGGGGAGATACCTTATACCTCTTAAGAATGACCAGAAGAAATGAACTCACAGATAAGACCTATTGAGGGTATAGTAAAGTGGAAGCGGAATTTTAAACTCCACATGCTTAATTTGGATATGTTAATAAATTAAATTTTGCTAGAAACAAATTATTTAATTTAAAATCACATTAAGTAGTAGACACTAAACTAACAACCTGCTCTATGATCAAAAATTTATTCCTGAATAACTTAAATAAATATTAGGTTATTTACATGACTGATGATTATTCAGGTTATTTATTTTTTAAAACTATATGAAATTAATATTATTCTAATGAGCTCTAAATTAATTTTCCTCTATTTGTAATGTTTTCTCTCTCAATTTCCTAATGAACAGTTTGATTTTTAAAAGTCAGTTTTAGCATTTGATCCTGAATAGTCATATAATCATCAAAGTGTAGGCACATATCTTACAATTATAATTTTGAAATATGCATAATATTAACATGTAATAACAAATATCATACAGCATACATTATTTGTTTACTATTGTAAGCAGTTTACCCATATTAACTCCTTTTGTTCTCCTAATAACCCTATGTAATAGGTACAACTCTTATTACCATTTTATAGATGAGAAAACAGACACAGGTTATATAACTTGAAGTCACTCAACTAGTAAGAATGGAGACAGGATTCAAAGCATGAATTGTAGTTTAAGGCGGTATGCATGTAATCACTACTCTGTAATACAGCTTTGCATAAATGATTTGAATCAAGAAAATGAGAATTTTTAAAGTTTAGTTTAGATGTCTCAAAAGATATTAAGCATCAAGAGTCTTCTTTTTTAAATGTTTGCATCTTTTCATAAGGCATACGCTAATCTATAACACGTTTCTTCAACTGAAGAACATTTATTATTGCCAGCATCTTAAAAGAAAACTATTTCTGAGCCTGTAGGAAATTATACAATGCTTCTTAGAGTCAATGCATATTTGCTCGCAGGAAATGTTTGTAGGAAATTATGCAATGCTTTCCCTTAAAGTCAATATATTTTTTACTAAAGTATAAACTAAAATTAAGTATATATTAAGATATTGCTTACAGTCTTAGGTAAATTGTTTCTTAATGTTTCTGTATTGTACAGTATCTGAATAATAATAAGTGTATCAATCATAGAAATAAGGATAAAAATAATTCTCAATTGGGTATACCATTTTCATTTCCTACTGCTATATAGCATCAAAAACTCAGTAGCTTGAAACAGCAACAATTCTTTATTTCTCAAGTTTTCCGTGTGACTAGATAAACATGGTGTCTACGAGAGTGTCAGGATAACTGAAAGGTTAAAAACGTTCTCAGTCGCATGGTTTGCAATTGGGACTGGCCTACAGGTAGAACAGCTGACTAGGATCATTGATCAGTGGCCTCAGTAATCCTGCACCTCGGCACCTCTACTTGGCTGCTTGGACTTTCTCACATCATAATGGTTTAGTGCCAAGAAGAAGTATTCCAACTGAATAAACAAACATCAAAAAGCAGATTCTTATCCAACCTTCATATTCATCAGGCTTGCTAATGCCCCTTGCACTAAACTAGTCACATGGCCAAACCCATAATTAATATGGGTTGGGACTAAATATGGGTATAAATATGAGTGGTACAGTTTATTGGGCACAAAGTAATAACTACCATATAAAAAACAAATAGTATTAGACCCACCTGTCTTCATCCATTTTCCACTGCTATAACAGAATACCACTTGTTGGGTAATTTATAAAGAAAAGTTTATTTCACTCACAATTCTGAAGGTTGGTAAGTCCAAGACCATGGTGCCAGCATCTGCTGAGGGCCTTCTGCAACATTATTCCAGGCAGAAGGACCAAAGTGCAAGTGAGTGCAGGAGACAGAGAGTAAAAGGGGGTCAGACTTACTCTTTTATCAGGAGCCCACTTCCATGATAACTAACCCACCCCTGAGATAAACCACATTAATCCATTCATGAAGGCAGTGCCCTCATGACTTAATCACCTTTTAAAGATCCCGCTTCTTAATACCATCAAAAGGGCAATTAAATTTCAACACGAGTTCTGGAGGGGACATTTAAACGATGGAACTACTCAGTTTGTCCTCTCTCAGCTTTAATCAATGGCAAGTTCAGCTGAAAATATAGCCATTATCATCCTTGTATACTCAAAGCTAGAATTATTAAAACAGCAGGAGAATACTGTAGGGTATTATTTTTCTCATTGAATCTCTCGCATGTTGTATTTTAGGGATGAACGCAAACCTCCCCAATTTCCCTAGGAATTCAACTAAATTCTCCGTTTATTGTTTGAATTAACTAGGATTTTGCCTTTACTTTCTCTTCTGAATTTTGTCATAATATTTTAGAACTCATTCCCTTTCTTGGATTCAGGCCTAATTCTGGAACTTATGTTTGGCTGCCTAGAAAACTATTACCTGTAATGGATATTTGCTTTTGTTGAAATCTTCGCAAAAATCCAGTTGCAGATTTATTTTTCACCCAACTTTGGAGGAACCCATTATCTAATCAAGACTCTGACTTGTCATGATGATTTTTAAAATGTTTAATACTTGTGGGTTTCAAAGATTTTATGCTGTACCAACTGACTGAACTTTCAAGGTCAGTCTAGAACACCTGGGTGAATCCTAAAAACCTACACTTCCCTTGGCATTTATTTTATGGCTGTATTACAGCTCTTACCCACTCCCTGTTTCAACATAGGTATGTACGCACTTAACTATATCCCAAACAAGACTGAGGACATTTCCATAACCCCCCAAATTCTCTTGTATCCCTTACAAGTTACTTCTCACATATCACTTTCCCAGACAACCATCTATTTGATGTCTGTAACTATAGGCTAAATTCAGTGATGTGCTGGTACCTGTTTAATAACTTTGTTTATTTTTTTAACAAAAAATGGAAAAATTACAAAAAAATCTGTTTTGCAAATCTTGCCAATTTTGATAGTGTAAGTATTCCCAGTATGGCACCATGTCTGATTTTAAACTACCAAGGTTGCATCAGTAAATGTAAGCTTGGGAAGAAACATGCATCAGCACACCATTATATATTACTGTAATATTTCCACCTTTCCAATACAATACAAATAAATAAACTTAGCATAGATAAGAAGTGATATGTTTTGAGTATTTATTATACTTTATTTAATTGTAAGTTTATATAATTCAGTTTTTAATAATTGCTGTGTTCAAAAGCAGGCTCACAAAAATCCTGAATATGTATCAGCTGGCTATTGTGAGCTTGTTGACCTTTCCTGCTGAGTGGTATTCCAATTCATGAATAGGCAACTATTTGCTTAACCATTCAACTTGGTAGATATTTGTTTTATTTCCAGTTCTTCTTATTAATAAATCCAGGAAGAACATTTGTATGTTAAGTCTTTGTGTGGATATATTTTTATTTTCATGGGTAAAATCCTAGGCATGAGATTGCTGGATCACATGGTAAGCATGTGCTTAGGTTTATAAGAAACTGCCTAAATATCTTCCAAATACTTTTTACAATTTTCTGTACCTACTAGCAATGTGTAATAGTTCACATTAAATCACCTTGTTTCCAAAACTCGATATTGTCAGTCTTGTATTTTGTCCATCTTGGTGGATTTGCAGTGGTGTTTCAATTGCAGTTTTATTTTGCTTTACACCAATAAATAATTTCTTTAAATATCTTTCTTTGTACTTACTAGCCATTTTAATATTTTCTTTAACAAAGTGACTGTTCAATATCTTTTTCTCATTGCACATCCCTTGCCAGGTTTATGTGCTTAATTGTTCCCATTTCCACAACCATTGTTCAGTAATTCTATGGATCAAAGAAATACTATCTGACTGCTTGCATGAAGAAAGAGAACAAATTGGACTGACTGCCCTCTGGAAGTTCTTTAAAAAACAGGGACTAGACTCAATTATTTGAACTAAACTGAGGACCCAAAGGCTTACTAGCCACATGGGAGCACACATTGGAGATACTGCCTACCTGTATCTCAATATAATTGCTATAATAATATAATATATATTATATTATATATTTTATATTAAATTATATATTATATTATTATTATTTATTTTATATTTACTATTTTAATATTATATTATTATTATAATATAATAATATTATTGTTAACTCAATAATGTTAAACCTATTTGGGCGCCTCTACAATTGTATTTTCTTTCCATAAGCATCACTTGTGCTCCAGGACTCTCTTTTGTGGGAGGCTGCAGATATTAACTTGCTGCCATCCAGAAAACATCCTTAGAGATAGGCATTATGATTTTCCAATTGTGTAAGAAGACACCACCAGTAGATTACATAGCCCTCAGACAACTACAAAGATCTTATCAAAATGAGGCTACACTCCTTACTTAAAGAAACTTCCCAAAGGGAAAAGTAACTATTAACTAAATTGCTATTTATTACTGCCCTGCAGGTAGTTATCTGTACACCAATTAGATAAAAAAATTCTTCAGTTAGGAAGGGTGGTACAAAATTTGTTCCTGAAGTGATCACTGACTCTACGTTGGCACTAAAAGGCATTCGGGTCAGTCTCAACTCACTGCCCGGTGTTGTTATGGATGATAGAATTGCCCTAGATTTATTCCCTGCAGGCCAAGGTAGAGTGTTTTGCAATCACTAATACATCCTTTTATATCTTGGGCCTTAGTACATGGATCCAGCGGAAAAGGTAATACAGAAACTGAAGGGGAAATTCACCTGACATTCTAAGGTAGACATTGATGATTTATGGGAATTGTTATGCTGGTTATGTCCTGGACTCTGGGTATCCTAGTTGAAGTCAAAACTGTACATTGGTCTTATTCTGCTGTCTATCCTATAGATAGTTGATTTAATTAAATGCTGAATTTGGTCCCATCCTTTGTTCGTCAGATTAATCAGAAAATTCATGAGAAGCCAAGATGGTGTAGCCATAAGGTATAGACATAGTTTAAGGAAACAATTCTCTAAGAGTCCCTTGCATTACTGTACAACATGCAACTTGAGGCACTGACTGTCCTTTGTTGTAGACTATCTTCACAGGGTTATTTGTATTGCAGAATTGGAAGGTAGAGGTTGTGTCTTCTTTTGAAGCAAAGGTAAGCGTTCTTACTGTACAGAATAATAAAAAAAAAGTCTCCTTATGAAGAAAAGTGCATGCAGACTTTTTGTCCATTATAACAGATTTAAGTTTCCTCACTTCAAAGCTCCACTTCTTCTTGTTGCCTTCCTGTTGCCCCGGAAACTGGGACTCAGGGAACTCATGCAAAAAATGCTAATATTCTGGCTACTGTTCTTTACTGTGAGCAATAAACTTTCCTTGATCTCCATGAAACTGCAGCAGGCTAACTTGTTAGCCTATGAGGAAAGCAAAATCTCAGACCTTCATAGTTCTTGGCTGTACCTAGGTTTAGCAAAATCCAGATAAGAGAATACTCATACTTATATAATTTTTAAAATCCAAATTCTGGAAACGAACAAAATATCTATTAAAAGGAGAATATATTAAAAAAAAATTACTTGGAGTATATATCTATTCAATGGATATACAGCTATAACTATGTGTCTGCCAAAAAATTATTGACTAACCCAATAACATGAATTAATCTCCCATAAATTATCTTGTGCAATGGAATTTAGACACAAAAGAGTTTATACTGCCTGATTCCATTTGTATGGTATACAGGAATGAGTAAAATGTATCAGCAGAGACAAGATGTCAGAATAGTGTTTACAGAGGGAGGTTAGGTATTGACTAAGAAGCATGTGGCCAAATTTTGGAGATGCAAGAAATAATCCATATTTTGTTCTGAGATACAGTTTTACAAATATGTACACATGAAAAATGCTTTTGGCTGTGCACTTAAGAACAATGTACTCTTGTCATTCTACTGGTATGTGTGTTACACTTCAAAACATTTAGAACATACTTGTTCTTTAGAATAACTTTTTCTAAATAAACTCTGGCCTGTTATAGTAAAGAAATACTTAACATTCCAGGAAATGAGAGAAGTTATTTTGTTTAGTTAAATGTAGTATCTCTTGTCTAAAAATATCTCTGATAACCCCACTCCCCCCAAATTATTAAATAATGAAATTCCAAAGTAATAGTTTGCATAAGACTTTATTTGAAGGTGATTTCAATTAGTCGTATAAAGAAATAATTATTTAGAGTAAGTGTAATATAGAATTCCTAAGATATACATATATATCTAGTATCTATTACTAGTTATCTATTACTTATTACTATTATCTGTTACTTATTTAATTGATTATATTATTTATTACAATTAAAGTTAATTTTAGCTTAGTTTCGAAAATCTTTTTATTGTCAAAGCTGACTTGATACATTTTTAAAAAATTATTCTTTAAGTGTCTACTTTTTCCTGATCAAAAGATAAATATTTTGCCCGTATCTAGATTTTTGATATGGTTTTCCAATAAAATGAACAAAGACTTCCTGGAGAAATGGCTGATTGTAGAACTGGCTGGGCTAAAGAATATTACAAGATAAGCCAGGACTACATTTTAATTCTAGAAAGTAAGGAAGGGTTCAAAACAACATCAGAAAGATCCACAATGATGTTGGTGTACCAAAAGGACACAAAGACCAAATGACAGAGCTCCCGAAGGCCAAAAGTAGAATAAATGGAGCAGCAAAATAAATAAAGTAATATTATACCATAACCCAAAGTTTAAAATAGATATCAATGAGTCCATACAATAAAATATATAATAGAATAAGTAAATAAATTAAGAGAACAGACAAATCTTCCTTGCAGAGGAATTCTAAATAATTTACGTAGTAACTCTGCCCTCAGGGAGGACGAGCATAACTCTCCATTCCTTAAGTGTGAGCTGCTCATAGTGACTCCTTCCAAAGATTACAGCAGGTGAGGAGAGAGGGAGACACTTTACCATGGAGAAACAGACAAACACAATCTTAGTCAGATGATCAAAGTCAACATCAACAGTGACGTTGTTGGAAAAACATACGAAAATGGTCAGGGCCCCTCAGATGTTCAGAATCCTGCCAAACATTTGCTGTGAATAGGTTGTGTGTGGGTGGAGTTAGTGCGCCTGCGCGGTGCCGTCACCTTGGCTGGAGATTTACTGCCTGAGGGGGCTACCCCCCTGCAGCCCTGCTTTCCAACCTGTGCTTCAGGGACCTACTTGCCAGTTACCTAGCTCATAGACCTGCCTGTGAGGGGTCTGAGGACCCGGTCTGGCGTGTGAAGGGTTTGTGGCCCGGTCTGTGAATGGGCTTGAGGGTCTGTGAGCTCCAGACCCAGCCCTAGCTCGACAATTGGCGCTGTGAGCAGGATTCCCACAGAGCCAGAGAACTACAATTGGCTATGTTGACAGGATTCCGACATTAGCCTAGCTCCATAGACGTCATGTTGGTAATAAGTGCTTTTGATATGATATGATGAAAATGGCACTTTACCTCTGTGGTCTTCCTCCCCAAAATATATAACCTCAGTATAATTGTGAAAAAAAAAAAAAAAATCAGACAATTTCCAAATGGGAGACACTGTACAAAACATCTCTGTCAAGATCATCAAAAATTAGGAAACTCTGAGAAACTGTCACAGCAAAGAATAGCCTAAGGAAACATGATAACTCAATGTAGTATAGTATTCTGAATGGGATTCTGGACGAGTAAAAACATTAGGTAAAAGAAACCTGATTAAACTATGAACTTCAGTTAATAATAATGTATCAATATTGGCTCATTAACTGTGACAAATATACTATAGTAATTGATTATAGGAAAACCTGGGTATGGATAAGGAATTCTCTATACTACTGTACTATCTTCACAGTTTCTCTGTAAATATAAAACTATTCTAAATAAAATGTTTGTTTTTCAAAAGTAATAAAATTGCTAAGCATTCTGAGATTAGCTGACTTCTGAGCCACATGACTATTACCAGTTTTAAACTCTTTTTAAATCTTCCGTGTTTTTGCAGTTATGTTGTTTTATCTTTCACATTCTCTATATTTCACATTCTCTGTAATCATATTTTCAAGGTCCTTTGGGAACATTACCAGTATTTAATTAATTTGCATATAGTGATTAGTCATCCCTGGGTCATTTTCCCTTAGCAACTCTTCATTATTGATGTTTAGACATTATTTCACATTGTATTATAGACAATATTTACTAAATGAAAATAAATCAACTGTCTTCATAATAGACACCTATGACTGTGTTGTAACAAGACCAGGTTCCTATATACATTTTTTGGTGTTATTGTTATAGGTGATTAATACTTCTTCTAAGAATTCAAATAAAAATAATGTTTACTTAATGTTTCCTAATTAAAACATTATTACAGCAAAGAGGAAAATTAGGAACCATGTCTTGCAGCATATATAAAAATCAACTCAAAATAGATTATAGACTTAAACATAATACGTGAAACTGTAAAACTCCTCAAATAAACGACAATAAAAAACGTTTTTAACACTGGTCTTGGCAATGATTTCTTGGATTTGACAACAAAAGCAGAGGCAATGAAATAAAAAAGTGGGACTACATTGAACTTAAGACCTTCTGCACAGCAAGGGATGTAACCAACAGAGTGAAAAGACAATCTGCAGTCTGGTAGAAAATATTTGCAAACCATATAGCCAATAGGGGGCTAATATTAAAAAATATGTAAGAATATCCTACAACTCAATAGCAAAAATAAATAAATAAATAACCTGATTAAAATGGGCAGAGGACTTGAATAGATATTTCTCCAAAGAAAGCATACAAATGCCAAACAGGTATATAAAAAGGTGCACAACATCATTAATCATCAGGAAAATGGAGATCGAAACCACAATGAGATATTACTTCACAACGGTTAGGCTGTCTATTATGTAAAAAAACAAAAGACAACAAGTATTGGCAAGGATGTGGAGAAATTGAAACCCTTATAAATTGTTGATGGGAATGTATAATAGTGCAGCCACTATAAAAAACAGCATAGAGTTTCCTTACTTAATTAAAAATAGTGCTACCATATGATCCAGTAATTCCACTTCTGGATATGCGAGGATGCTTTAGAAAGTTCATTTCTTAAAAAAATTAATTTAATTTTATCAATATACAATGTAGTTGATTTCTGTGTCCCTTTACCGAGTCTTCCCTCCCCCATTCCTCTCCCCCCTCCATCAACATCATATCTGTTCACTTGTCTTAACAAGTTCAAAGAATTGTGATTGTTGTGTCTTCTTCCACACACCCCATTTGTATACTTATTTATTTTTAGCTCCCACAAATAAGTGAGAACATGTGGTATTTCTCTTTCTGTGCCTGACTTATTTCACTTAATATTACTTTCTCTAGGTACATCCATACTGCTGTGAATTATAGTATTTCATTCTTTTTAATAGCAGAGTAGTATTCCATTGTGTAGAAACACCACGTTTTCCATATCCACTCACCTGATGATGGACATTTGGGCTGGTTCCAACTCTTAGCTATTGTAAATAGTGCTACAATAACCATTGGTGTACAGGTATCCCTTTGACATGATGATTTCTACTCCTCCGGGTATATTCCCAACAGTGGAATAGCTGGGTTATATGGTAGATCTATCTGTAATTGCGTGAGGAACTTCCAAACCACTTTCTATAAAGGCTGCACCCTTTTGCAGTCCCACCAACCGTGTAGGAGGGTTTCTTTTTCTCCGCAACTTCACCAGCATTTATCATTCTCAGTCTTTTGGATTTTAGCCATCCTAACTGGAGTGAGATGTTATCTCAGTGTGGTTTTGATTTGTATTTCCTGAATGCTGAGTGATGTTGAGCATTTTTTCATGGGTCTGTTGGGCATTCATATATCTTCCTTTGAGAAATGTCTATTCAGTTCCTTTGCCCATTTTTTAAATTGGGTTACTTGTTTTGTTTTATTTATTGCTATAAAGCTGTTTGAGTTCCTTGTGTATTCTGGATATTATTCCTTTGTCAGATGTATATTTTGCAAATATTTTCTCCCACTCTGTTGGTTGTCTTTTAACTCTGGTAATTATTTCTTTTGCTGTGTAGAAGCTTTTTAGTTTGATGTAATCACATTTGTTTATTTTTCCTTTGGTCGCCTGTGCTTTTGTGCTTGTATTCATGAAGTCTGTGCCCAGTCCTACTTCTTGGAGTGTTTTCCTTATGTTTTCTTTAAGGAGTTTTATTGTTTCAGGATGTATATTTAATTCTTTAATCCATTTTGAGTTGATTTTGGCATATGGTAATAGGTATGGGTCTAGTTTCATTCTCCTACATATGGATATACAGTTTTCTCAGGACCATTTGCTGAAGAGACAGTCTCCTCCACAGTGTCAACTTGGTGCATTAGTCAAAGATCAGAAGGATGTAGGTGTATGGGTTGATTTCTGGATTCTCTATTCTATTCCATTGAGACGTGTGTCTGGTTTTTATGCCAGTACCATGCTGTTTTGGTTATTATAGCTTTGTAGTATAGTTTAAAGTCAAGTAGTGTTATGCCTCCAGCTTTATTTTTTTAGCTCAGGATTTCTTTGGCTATGTGTGGTCTTTTATCACTCCATATAAATGTTAGGATAGTTTTTCCATATCTGAGAAAAATGTCCTTGGAATTTTGATGGGTATTGCATTGAATCTGTAGATCACTTTGGGTAATATGGACATTTTCACAATGTTAATTGTTCCAATCCAAGAGCATGGGGTATCTTTCCATCTTCTTGTGACCTCTTTAATTTCTCTCAACAGTGATTTGTAGTTCTCATTATAGAGATTTTTTACATCTTTGGTTATCTTTATTTGTAAGGATTTAATTTTTTTGATGGCTATTGTAATTGGCTAGCTTTCTTGATTTCTTTTTCTGCATGTTCACTGTTGGAGTATACAAATGCTACTGATTTTTGTGTATTGATTTTGTATCCTGCAACTTTGCTGAAATCATTTATCAACTCTAAGAATCTTTTTGTAGAGGCTTTAGGCTTTTCAATATATAGGATCATATCATCTGCAGACAGGGACAGTTTGACTTTGTGTTTTCCAATCTGGATGTCCTTTATTTCCTACTCTTCTCTGATTGCTCTGGCTAGTATTTCCAATACTATGTTTAATAGAAGTTGTGAGAGTGGGCATCCTTGTCTAGTTCCTGTTTTCAAGGGAAAAGCTTTCAGCTTTTCCCTGTTCAGGACAATATTGGTATTGGGCTTATCATATATGGCTTTAATTATTTTGAGATACTTTCCATCTATACCAAACTTGTAGAGAGTCTATATCACGAATGAATGTTGAATTTTGTTAAATGCCTTTTCATTGCCTATAGAGATGATCATATGGTCTTTGTCTTTGCTTTTATTGATGTGGTGTATCACATTTATGGATTTGCCTATGTTGAACCAACCTTGCATCCCTGGGTTTAATCCCCGTTGACCATGGTGCATAATTTTGCATATGTGTTGCTGTATTCTGTTAGCTAGTATTTTATTGAGGATTTTTGCATCTATATTCATCAAGGATATTGGCATGTAGTTTTTTTTTCTGTTGTATCTTTATCTTTTCTTATCTTATCTTTATATTATCTTTATCTGTTGTATCAGGGTGATGTTTGCTTCATAGAATGAGTTTGGGAGAATGGCCTCTGTTTCAATCTTTTGGAATAGTTTGTAGAGAATTGGTATCAATTCCTCTTTCAAGGTTTGGTAGAATTCTGCAGTGAACCCACCTGGTCCTGGGCTTTCCTTTGTTGGGAGCCTTCTGATAACAGCTTCAATCTCTTTTATTCTTATTGGTCTGTTCAGATTTTCTACATCTTCTTGGCTCAGCTTTCGTAGTTTGTGTTTGTCCAGAAATTTATCCATTTCCTCTAGATTTTCAAATTTGTTGGCATATACTTGTTTATTGTAGTTTGTAATGATTTCTTGTATTTCTGAGCTATCAGTTGTAGTATCACCTTTTTCATTTCTAATTTTTGTTATTTGGGTCTTCTCTCTTCTTTTTTATTTAGCCTTGCTAATGGTTTGCCAATTTTATCTATCTTTTCAAAGAACCAACTTTTTGATTCATTGTTCTTTTGTATCATTTTTGGGGTTTCTATTTCATTAAGTTCTGCTCTGATCTTAATGATTTCTTTCCATTTGCTAACTTTGGGTTTGTATTGTTCTGTTTTTCTAGTTCTTCAAGGGGAAGTATTAGGTTGTTTACTTGCCATCTTTCCATTCTTCTGAAGTAAGCATTTAATGTCATAAATTTCCCCCTTAGTACTGCTTTTGCAGTATCCCACAGGTTTTGGTAGGATGTGTCATTTTCATTAGATTCAATAATTTTTTTGATCTCCTGTTTAATTTCTTCTTGGACCCATATGTCGTTAAGTAGAATGCTGTTTAATTTCTATGTATTTGTATAGTTTGCAGAGTTTCATTTATTATTGATTTCTAATTTTAATCCATTGTGATCTGAAAAAATACATGGAATAATTCCAGTATTTTTGAATTTGTTGAGACTTGATTTGTGACCTAACATGTGATCTATCCTGGAGAATGTTCCATGTGCTGATAAGAAGAATGAATATTCTGAGGTTGTTGGATGCAATGTTCTGTAGATATCTGCCAAGTCCAATTGGTCTAAAGTGTTGTTTAGATCTTGTGTTTCTCTGCTGATGCTTTGTCTAGATGATCTGCCCAATATTGACAGTGGAGTGTCCAGGTCCCCTGCTGTTATGGTATTAGTGTCTATCTCATTATTAGGTCTAATAGTGTTTGCTTTATAAATCTGGCTGCTCTGACTTGTGTGCATATATATATTTGTGATGTTATGTCTTCTTGATGGATAAATCCTTTTATCATTGTATAGTGGTCTTCTTTATCTTTTTTAATGGTTTTTAGTTTAAAGTCTATTTTATCTGATGAAAGAATAGCTACCCTGGCTCTTTTGTCATTTCTATTTGCTTGGTATATCTTTTTCCATCTTTTCACTATTAGTCTATGTGTGTCTTTACAGGTGATGTGAGTCTCTTGAAAAGTTCATTTTAAAAAATGGAATTAAAAGGTATTAGAAATCTTTTCATGAACTTTTTGAAGTGCCTTTATATATACAAAAAAGTTGAAATTAAAATCTCAAAGAGATATTCACAACCCATGTTCACTGCAGCATTATTCAAAACCACAAAACTACGGAAACAACTGAAGTGTGCATTAACAGATAAATGGATAAAGAAAATGTGGCATATAATTGAAATATTATTGCACCTCTAAAATGAAGGAGATTCTACAATTTGGGACAAAACGGATGAATACAGAGGACAATAATGTCTTCTAGTGAACAGAGAACTTAAGTGAAATAAGCCAGTCACAGGAAAACAAATACTTCATGATTCCACTTGTATGCGGTTTTTAAATTAGTCACACTCAGAGAAGGAAAGAGTGGAACAGCAGTAGCCAGGGTCTGGGGGGAGGTGGAAGTGGGAAATTGTTGCTCAGTGGGTATAAAGTTTCAATTATGTGAGATGAATAAGTTCTAGAGATTTGCTGTACAGCATGGCATTGTGCACTTTAAAATACGTCAAGAGGGTAGAGCGCAGGGGAAATACTTCTACCACAACAAATAACACTAAAGAACACACAGTAAGATTTTTGGAGGGGACTAGCATGATTAGTACCTTTATTATGGTATCATGGGTAAATACATACATCCAAAGTCATCAAAATATATATGTTAAATATGCGCAAAATTTTTCATATAAATTAAACTTCAATCAAGGCAAAAAATAAAAATAAAAATAAATTGGAAAGGTTTTAAATAAAACTTTCCAATTACTGTTGTTTACTTTGAAGACAAACTCTCTATGTCTCCAATTTATCAAATTTGTAGAATGGCAGAGGCAATCAAGTTATCAGTTAATTAACAATATCATCAAATATGCAAATTTCAAATGAGTTTATTATTTTATTCCATTGGTCTATGAGAGATGGATAGTTCAATTAATAAAATGGAGAAATGAAGAAAAATAGACGACCTTAGTAAGACATAATACCAAGTTTAACACAATTTGAGATCACAGGCAAAATGGGATGATCCAGTCTGAACTGATCAAAATTTTGACAATTTATTCCTTAAGTAAAATACTAAGGGAATATTTCAGAGGAGAAATATCTATATCAAATCTAAATATGAATTCAATTAGCATTATCATCATGTGTCTAGATGTTTAAAAATTATTTGAAGATTAGGTGAAAATACATTTAAGAGAAATTTTTAATATTTAATAATAAATTTTATTATCAACAATTCTTATGTGCTCTTTAATTATACTATTTTTATCACTACCTATGTTAAATGAAAACCAGGGCATAAACTGGCCAAAGTATTAATACTTTTTTAAAAATTCATTTTTAAACCCAAATGCCATATTAATTCTTTTGGTAATTTTGTGTCAGAAATGAAAGCATATACCCTAATATATACTTTACAAGAACTCACCAATATGGAACAAAATTATCTTTTCTTATTTTTTAAAGCTCTCAAATTTCAAAAAATGTGAGAATGCATACATAGAGATAAATTTTTAGCCTGATTTCCAATAAAGGGAAGATACACCTGCATTTAGCCTGCATAGTCATGTTAATCATTTAGTAAAAAAACAATCACATAAAAAATAATGTTTTTATTTTTCTAAATAATAATATTTGATATATACTTTGCTATCAAAGAGATTGTTATATCAATGTGTTTTTTGTATATCCATTCCAAATATTATGTTTTGCAATAGAATTTTCTAAAGAAAAAACATATGAAGGGCGGGGGTAAACATTTGATTGGTATGACTTTTCCAAACTGCTCAGAGTTGAATTTCTTTTTTTACTTATTATTTTAGTATTATTTTACCTCAAATTCCATTAATATAAATAAACATAGGTATTCAACAAAATGTAATGAAGTCTATAGATAGAAATTACATTGCAGTGATCATTCCAGGAATACTAATAGACACACCTCTGACTTTTTTTTTTCTTTTTAATTTTGTGAGACTCATAAAGGGCAGCCTATGTTTAATAGCAACTTGTGACATTTATTACTTTGCTTCTAACAATTTTTTCTCTTCAATTTATGAAGTCATAAGTGCATTATCTCTTTTCATGAATATAATGTTATCACTAACATTCTAACTTGTTCTTATTTTTTTTTGTTTATATGCACGGGGTTCTAATGCAATGTCCTTGAATAATGAACAGAACATTTGTGTTTTCATAGCTAGTGTTTCTACTAATGGCCAAAAGTTTTTCTATTTAGTGGGAGATAAGCTACAGATTAAAACTTCTTATACAAGAGCTTAACATTTACAATATTTTAGCTAAATGCTTTTTGCATAATACATTATCATGCATTTAAATCTTTCAGTTCCCCATTGTATATACATATGGGAGAATTGAAAGAATGAAACTGTGATGTATATATATGTATATATGTGTGTGTGTGTGTGTTTGTATGTGTGTGTGTGTGTATATAGATAGAGAGAGAGAGAGAGAGAGATCAATCACAGTTTCTTTATCCATTCATCCATCTTAGGTTGTTTTCTTACCTTGGCTACTGTCAATAATTCTATAATGAACTTGGGACTGCAGATCTCTTTATGATGTAGTGATTTCACTTTTGGGAGATATATACCCAAAAGGTAAATTGCTATGTCATATAGTAGAAATTTTTAATTTCTTTAGGAATCTCCATACTGTTTTCCATAATGGCTGCACCAATCTACAGTACCACCAATAATATATGAGTTCCCTTTTGTCCATACCCTCAACAGTTATCTTTTTTTTTTCCTTTTTCTTATTGAAACATAGTTGATTGTATATATTATGGGGTACAGAGTTGAATATCAATACCTGTATGCAATAGTGCTGCTAAAATCAGGATAATTAGTATATTCAACATTATACAATGTGATCGTTTTTTGTGGCCCTTTACCAATTCCTCCCTTATTCCCTTCCCCTCTCCCTTTCCCACCTCTGGTAACCTCAGTTCTGTTCCCTCCTTTTGAAAGTTCAGTGCATTGTTATGTTGCTGCAAATGACAGGATTTCATTCTTTTTTATGGCAGAGTAGTATTCCATTATGTAAATATATCACACTTTCCTTTTCCAGTCATCTGATGATGGACATTTAGGTTGGTTCCAACCTACAGAGTGGGAGAAAATATTTGCAAGCTATGCATCAAAAAAAGGATTAATATCCAGAATATACAAGGACCTCAAACAACTTAACAGGAAGAAAACAACTAACCTGATTAAAAAATGGGCAAATCTGAACAGGCATTTCTTAAAGGAAGATATACAAATGGCCAACAGACACATGAAAATATACTCAGCATCACTCTGCACCAGGGAATCGCAAATCAAAACCACATTGTGATATCATCTCACTCCAGTTAGACTGGTTAATATTTATCTTTTGACTTTTCAATAAGAGCCATTCTAACTGGTATGAGGTGATATCTCATACTGGTTTTGATTTGCATTTCCTTGATGATTAGTGATGTTGAGCACCTTTTTATATACCTGTTGACCATTTTTTTGTCTTCCTTAGAGAAAAGTCCTTTCAAATCCTTTGCCTGTTTTTTAAATGGGTTATTTCATTTTCTACCATTGAGTTCTATAAGTCGCATATATATTAATCCCTGGTGGGATACATGGTTAGCAAATATTTTTTTCCCATTTCACAGTTTGCACTTTTATTTTATTGATTGTTGCCTTTGCTGTGCAGAAGCTTTTTGGTTTGATACAGTCCCACCTGTCTATTTTGCATTAGTTGTCTATGCTTTTGGTATTGTATCTAAAAAAAATCATTGTTAAGGCCAATGTCAAGATTTCCCCGTTTTCTTCTAGGAGTTTGTGATTTAAATATTTATTCCTTTTTGAGTTGATTTTTGTGTATAGTAAGATAACAGTCCAATTTTACATATTTATTTGTTTATTTTTTTACATGTGGATATCCAGTTTTCCCAGCATAGTTTGTTGAAGACTTGATGATTTCCCCATCACTTCTTCTTGCAGCTCTTGTCAAAATTAGTTGACCATATATGTGTTGATTCTTTTCTGGGCTCTCTGTTCTGTTCTACTAGTCTATGTGTCTATTTATGTGCCAATATCATACTATTTTGAATACTACAATTCTGTAATATAATTTTAAATCAGGAAGTGTAATTTCTTTAAATTTGCTTTCCCTTCTCAGAGTTGCTTTGGATATTCAGGTCTTTTCTGGTTTCATACAAATTTTAGGATTGCTTTTTTCTACTTTTGTGAAGAATACCATCGGGATCTTTACCGGGATTAAAGTGAATATGTACATTGCTTTGGGTAATATGAACATCTTAATGATATGTTTTTTAATTCATGAGCATGGGATATCTTTCCATTTATTTGTGTCCTCATCAATTTTTTTTTCCTATACGTTTTGTAGTGTACAGGTCTTTCACCTTCTTGGTTAAGCTGATTCCTGGGTAATTTTATTTTATTTCATTTTTTGATGCTGTCGTAAATGAGATTTGTTTTTTTGATATCTTCTTCAACTAGATTTTAATTTGTGTATTGAAATGCTACTGATTTTTGCATGTTGATTTTGTATCATGCAAATTTACTGGATTTATTTATGAATTCTAATACCACAGTTTCTTTATCTATTCATCCATCAACAAATACTTAAGTTGTTTTCATATTTTGGCTGTTGTCAATAATACTTTAGTGAACATGGGGGTACAGATAAATTTATGAGGTAATGATTTTATTTCCTTTGGGTGTATACCTAGTAGAGGTATTGCAGAATCATGTGGTAGTTACTAAATTTATTTGCTACTTCTAAGAGTTTTTTGCAGAGTCTTTGGGGTTTTCTCTACACCTGCAAATAGAATGTTACATCTTCCTTTTTTGATTTGGAAGGCTTTTATTTATTTTTCTTGTCTAATTGGTCTTGTTTATCTCCAGTACTATATTGAACAGAAGTAGCAAGTGTGGGAATCCTGCCTTGTACTAAATCTTAGAAAAAAAGCTTTCAATTTTTCCCCATTGATCATGTTGTCAGCTGTGGGTTTTCCATAAATAGCCTTTGTTACATTAAGTAACTTTCTTTCTTTACCTAAACTATTGAGAGTTTTTATCGAGATAGGATGTTGAACTTTGTCAGCTCCTTTACTGGACAATTGATTGTGTGGTTTTTATTTGTCCTTCTGTTAATGTGATATGTTAATTGATTTGTGTACGTTAAACCAGGCTTGCATGCCAGAGATAAATTCTACTTCATAGTAATATATAATCTTTTTGATTTGTTGTTAATCTTAGTTTGCTAATGTTTTATTGAGAATTTTTGCATCAATGTTCATCGGATATATTGGCCTGTAGATGTCGTGTGTGTGTATATGTGGTGTATTTGTCTTAGGTATTAAGGTGATTCTGGCCTCACAAAATGTGTTTGGAAGTATTTCCTCTATAGTTTTGGGAAGAACTTAAGAGGTATTGGTATTAATTTTTCTTTAAATGTTTGGTAAAATTCAATTGTGAAGCCTTCTCGTCCTGGGCTTTTCATTGTTGAGAGGTTTTCATTACGACTTCAATCTGTTTGTTTGTTATTGGTCTGTTCAGGCTTTTTATTTCCTCCTGATTTAACCTGGATAGGTTAAAAAACATCTTGAGAGAAATGACAATAGAAACACAACAAACTGAAGGCCAGAGGGTGCAGCAAAAGCAGTTCTAAGAGGAAAGTTTATAACAATAAATGCCTACATCAAAAAAGAAGGAAGATCCCAAATAAATACCCTAACAAGATGCCTCAAGGAACTAGAAAAAAAATTAAAACCTAAAAATAAAATAAACCCAAAGTTACCAGAAGGAAGAAAGTAAAAACAGATCAGAACAGAAACAAATCAAAGAGAATAGAAAAATCATAGAAAAAAATAAATAAAAGAGTCATTTTCTTGAAAACATAAACAATCAACAAACCCTTAGTTAGGCTAAGAAAAACAGAGAGAAAAAAATAAATAAGAAATGAAAGTGGATAAATTACACCAGGTTTCTCAGAAATAAAAAGGATCATAAGGAACTATTATGAACAACTATATGCTAACAAATCGAATAACCTAGAGGAAGTGGATAAATTGGTATTTTCCCCTTTTTTTAATATGAAAAATGGAAATCTTACATTATTTGAGGAAAGACTGATATTTAATAAGATTTCATCATGTAATCTGATCTTTTAAAAATATACTGCTTAATTTATAACTTGATCAAATATAGGACATTATTTGGTGCCATAATTACATTAGCAATTTGAAAGGGATCTTTTTATGGCTCTTTTTGACAAGTGTTTGCAGTTCATAATTTGACATAAAACATAAACAGTGTGTGAAGTGTTGGAAACATAGTAGATACACACGTATATGATTCTTTAGTTAATACTTGGTTTTTACTTTAATGTATCAGGAAAAGATGGGAATTGATTTCCATATGCTTCAGATTTTAAGATATACCCCCGTCTTTTTCTTTTTAACTTTTTTTCTGTGGAAAGCTGTACTTTGTTTCATGTTTCGGGTATGCCAGTGTTTTAGCTTTTCTCTTTTTTTTCTTCTGTTAAAATGTTTTATATCTGAGTAGTAGAAAAAATAATGCACAAAGTAACATAACCCAAACATATGTCTACAGTCTATGTAAAGACAAGGTTTTTCTCTTATAATAAAGGGCAATTTCATCTTCTTCCTTCATTTGCAAAGTATACCATTAATACATACGTAAGAAAGAAGACGCATTTCAATGTTTTGCCAAACAAAATATTCATTTGCTCTTAAAATAATAGTTGAAAAATAGTGATAGCTATGATCGTTGTTTGCTTAATATGTGGGTCATGATTTAAATGTTTTGATTATGTTAACTTATTTAATTCTCACATACAAACATATGAGGTTGAAATTAAAAAGTTCCCCATTATGCGTATGAGGAAATTAAAACACCGTCAGGCTAGTCTATTTGCCCCTAGTCACGCAGCATTTTCAAAATTAAAAGCCAGCTTGTCTGGGTACAGAGCTTGATTATCTAAACGCTAAATTATATGTTATGTTATATTCCTAGAATTGAGCAAAGGGTAAGGTGAAGCAATATGGGGATTCACTATTCAGATCTCAAACTAACCATTCAGGGGTTGGGAAGGGATAGGGATATGAGGAAAGCAGAAGGGTTATTCCTTACAGTCTGTAAAATTTAGAATGACCATGATTCCCCACAGTAATAGAGCAATGAATATGTTCCATTACATTATGCAATACTAGATATATGTAGTGGATTGAATACTGTCCCCCCCAAATCTCCCTGAAACTGGAATTGTGTCCCCCAAGTTTTATGTATTAGAAACTCAGCGCCCACTGTGATTATTAAGAGGATGGGAAATCCTATTATGGCAATTGAAAGGTGGGGCCTCAAAGAGGTGATTGGATTGTAGGACCACGCTGTAGTGAGTGGATTAAAAATGGTGGCTAGGGGCGTGGTTCTTAGTTCCTTAAAAGAAGAGAAGAGTCTGTCTTTCTCTCTCTCTGCCCTCTCTGCTTCCACCATCTTGCAACGTGAGACCCCTGAGTCACTGTCACCACCACCAGATCGACTTCAGACTTCCCAGCCTCAGAAACCATAAGCAATAAATGTTGTTTTTCTTTATAAAATACCCAGCTCCGTGTATTTTGTCATAAGCAACACAAATGGACTAATAGAATACGTGTATTTAAAATTGAACACAATGGGGCCATTTTTTACAAAACATGGATGTATTAATGCTTATTGTTCAGTGAAAAGCAAGACAATACTCATAGTATAATAAAAATTTTATTAAGAAATAAAGTTTATGCATGCAAATTCTAGACATATCTATCCATCTATCTAAAATTAGTGGTTGGCTCACAGACAGATTAGATAAGATTGTCTATTGATTATCAGTATTTTCATCTTTCTAGTAACTCACATGTAGTATTCATTTTTAATAATAAAATATATATGTATATAATTTTATAACTTATGACGTAAACCAGACTCAACTATTAAAATCATTAATTTAATCATTCTAAATTCTTTTTTGTCTATAGGACCTAGGTTTTTTTTAACATCAACTTGAAAGTTTATTTATATTCGTATTTTTATTTTTATAGCAATTATAATTTTAAAGAGAATTGAGCAGACAGTATAGTTCCCATACCATCCCCCCACACACATGCACAGTTTCTGTTATTGACATGTTTGATATGCTTTTATTTCTGAAAATATTTTTTCTTTTAGCAGAAGTTTTCAGTTATTCGGTAAACTTTATATACTATAATTTCTAAGTAAACCTCAGGATTTTATTGTCTTTATTAAAAAAAAAAAAAAAACAGATGAAGCTTAGAACTGAGTAACTTGCCCTTTCTCTCTTTGTCTCCCAAGGCAAACATCCACATCTATTAACTGCCTGTAAACCTCAGAATAGTCCCTTTTGCAGTTTTGCCTTCATCCTAAAAATTTACTTCATCTGACAACCATAGCCACTTGCTTTCTGTCATAATGCTGCTTTCTTTGGGCACAATGGAAATCACTGAATTTCTTATCCCACATCATGTTATGGGACTGTTCCTAGCTACGACTGAATAGAACATTTGGTGCATGTTCACTATGTTTTCAGGAGAAATACTGGCATGAAAAGCTATCTACTACTTTGTTTGAAGAAAATAGGTTGAGATATCTTGACATAATTTTCGCACTACATCAGATTGCCTCAATTTGAAGTTAATTTAAATCAACCAACTTAGTTGGCAGAAAATTGACAATGTAAGATTTCATTAATAATATCTGAGACTCACATGTTGTTTTTACTTTAAAGAACTCAAAATGTTTTATATTCTCTCAGATTTCTCAATATTATTTGAGATTTTAAATGGTATAGAGTGGCAAAGCAGTTTAGCTCTATAGTATATTCTGAATATTCAGTATAGAGATAAAGTGATTTCTCAGATCATTTAAAAATCCTGTTATGAATTCAACAAAATTTTGTCAAGCACCTGTTATGTGCTAGGCAATTTTCTGTGTGAAAATAGAATTGTGAAATAACTTGACAAAAATCTCTGCCTTAATTGAATTTTTAGATTTTAAACTGACAAAAAATAATTAATGTGATTTCACTATTTTTAGAGTTCCCTATGTTTGTTAACTTTTGACTATAATATTTAATTACACTTTTAAGTTTTCAAAATTATTAACCAAAATTTATCATGTAAGTAATTTCCACAGGAAAAATTAATGTTGAAAACCATGATACTTACAATTAATTAAATCATACAGATCCAAATATTCAATACAATGCCATTAAATGATATTAGGACATTTGAGATACTTTATCTATAAATTTATTTCAATAAGTTTATTCAGTCTATAAAACTACATCTGAAGAAGATATAGACTTCGCCAGTAATTGCAATAGTACAATTTTTGTTTCAGCTATAAAATCTTATGTCATGATTTTCTTTATATGCTAGCTTACATATTTCAATTATGGGCTTCAAAATAAATATTTTTCAAGGCCTCATGAGGAGAAACATTTTATGTGATTGAAGGTATTTTTAAACTGGACAAACTTAGTATAACTTCTTGATATACTTTTTATACATGGCTTGTACTTCTATGATTATTCAAATGAGAATTCTTCCAATTGACTTGGTATAGTGGAAATTAAACTGAAATTTTAGGACATTTGAGGTAAGACATTCATAAGACTTGAGGGAAGACATTTATGTTATCCTGGCACTGGTTTTTCCTGTGTTAAATAAGGCTATTCGAGGAGACGTGTGAAGTAATTTCCCCACTCAAACTCCTAAAGCTACTTTGATGAAGTCATTCTAAATTTGGGCATTCTGTATTGAAGCACCCTAACGCTGACCACCTAAAATTTTTTATTGTTATCATATATTGATAAATTATACTTGTATATATTTATGGAGTACAAAATGATGTTATTATTTTTTAATACAATGTGGAATGTGTTTAAATCAAGCTAATTTACCTATCCACAACCTCGAATATTGACTTTTTTGTGATGAGAATATTTGAGATTTATTCTCATATTGATGTTGAAATGTATGGTACTCTATATTCACCATGCTGTGTAATAGATCTTTAAAAATTAAACTTACTTCTCTACTTATCTGAGGCTTTGTGTCCTTTGATTATCATCTCCCCATTTTCCCCAATCCCTAGCAACTGGTAATGACCATTCTACACTCTACATTATAAGTTCAATTGTTTTAGATTCCACATGTAAGTGAGAACATGTGGTATTTGTTTTTCTGTGTTTGGTTTACTTCAGTCAGCATAATGTTCTCCAATTCCATCCACAGTGACACAAATGACAGAATCTGTTCCTTTTTCAAGGCTGTACAGTACTACATTGTGTATATATATCACAGTTTTTTATCCACACATCTGTTTGATACTGGAGAAGAGGGTCTGGGATGGCCCAATAGCTGGCCTTGACCCACTCCATCCTCTGACCAGGTTGTTGACTCCAACACAGGAAAGAATTCAAAGGAGAGTCAAAGTAAGAAGTAAAAACAGGTTTTAATACACAGAATAAGAAGTACAGTCTTTGCAAGAAAGGTGCGGCCTAGATCCAGAGACTGAGTGAGTCGTGCACTAAATTTAATACAAATGTCAGAATTACACACTTAAAGTTTAGTACAAACTGTAGGCTGGCTCAAGAGAGTGAGCAGCTGCCTGCTGAAAGCAAGTTAAAAGTAAAGCATACACACTTTGCTGGTGGAGTGCGGTTTGGCCCCAGGGTAAGTGAGCAACAACTCCACCTGTAACTGGATTGCATATGCTCAGTTGGTCTCTTTTTAGGGCATAGTCATTGATCAAATTCCATCACATGCACTGAATATATTCAAGAATATTTGGTGCTCTCTAGTGACTCCAGTGGAAGGTCATTCAAAGGATAAATTCCACTTTACTGAGCATGCTCAGCCACTAATTTCCCCATGTTGGTACCAAAAATAGGTGCAGTAAGCAACAATTGACTCACCTCTAGGGGAAGGCCTAGCAAAGGGGCCTGAGACTTTGGGGAGTAACTTGAAACTCAGAGGTGTGTCTTGAAACCCAAGCTTATGGAGACTGAGCACCTACTATCTCATGTTGATGGGCACTTGGGTTGATTCCATCTCTTGGCTACTGTGGCTATCGCTGCAGTGAACATGGCTGTGCAGACATCCCTTCAACATACTGATTTCAAATCTTTGGGGTAAATACCCAGAAGTGGAATTGCTGGATCATATGGTAACTCTATTATTAGTTTCTTGAAGCATCTCTGCACACTTTTGCATAATGGCTAAAGTAATTTGCATTCCCATCAACAGTGTATGAGGATTTCCTTTTCTCCACATCCTCACCAACACTTGTTATGGTTGTACCTTTTTAATAATAACCATTCTAACAAGTGTAAGGTGATATTTCATTGTAGTTTTACTCAACCTTGAAATCCCTAAAATAAACATCCTCAAATTAATTTTTAAAAGTGCCTTTTTAAAGAAATGTACACAAGCAGAAATCAAGATGATTGGAGGGAAAATTTGCTTGGGAAGAGTGATTACAAAAGAATCCCAAAAGAGCAGAGAGCAGATCTACTTATGAATTATTCTTTTGAATGCCATCGAGAGTTCTGAAATCTCATGAAGAGGGTACACATTATCTTTCTGCAAATGCATTTACCAAAGTCTTACCTTGATTCTGAGCTAAATCTATGATTTCAGCTCTGGTTCTTATTCCTTTCCAATATCCAATTTCTCACACTCACTGGACAGCAAGCCTGGTTATTGAAATAGTATTACTAACTGAGATGTATTTAAGAGGAAGGTATTTTTGAATTTTGTCAACATGATCTGGAAGTTTAAAAGAACACTAAAAATATCAGAATATGACAAATGATGTAGAGATTCAAATCAAGATCTATGAGAAATAGATGAAAAACTTGGATTATTATTAAATATAGGAATAAAAATATTTGGAGACTAAAAGATGTTACTTAGTGCAAGATAATTCTATAAAAGTGTTATCTTCTGCAATAAAATAATATTTTTTATTATCAGAAAAAATTTCAAAAGACTTTGAAATAGTCCAAAAAGATTATTTGATGTCTTCCATTGGAAAACTAGGTACTTGGTAAGGTATTCGTCTGGGTTATGCCTACCTTAGTTGTCTTTGATCTATTTTACAACTCTGTAAATTATGAAAAACTGAAAATAGTGCAAATTAGTTGTACCTACAGGAAATCTAATTAGCTGCCTCCAGTGGGCTAATTATTGCTCTGTGTACAGACCTGTTTGCACCTGCACATGTATTCATATCAGCATTCCTTTTCTTCCTACATATGTGTGTGATATTTTAATTGTCCTTTGACCAGTTGTAATATCATATGTATCCCCTCATGAATGAATGAGTTAAATAAAATTTTTTACCTGTGTTTATTTTGCATTGCTGTAAGAGTCATATTTACCATTTTTAAATTGCTATGCTTTAGCAGTATTTAAGAATTTGTATTTATAAAAATCAGATCAGTTACTATAATAAAACTTTTTGGTTTATCTTTCACTTTAAAATTTGTTTTATGTGAGGGTTAAGAAAGGTACTGATTACTTGATGACATGTCACATGTATGTTGTCTTTCTATATATCATTTACACACACACACACACACACACACACACACACACATACACACACACACACCATAATTCAGGTAAAGCTTATATTGTACACAATACTTTAATGGCAAATATGTCCAATGACCTACAGGAAAGATACAATTATGATTAGATATGACTTATTTTATCTAAGAAATCTCAGAAATCAAATCAAAATATTTTAGTTAGTTTTTCTTGTAGCTATAAAAGTGAGTCAATTTTGATGGAGAACAGATTTTTAAAAGATAATAATTTCCTTTATATTTTGGGTGGGAATGCAGTCTTAGATTATTTATATACATCCTATTGCTAACTGCCTGACTTTTAGTTATGATGTGACATGCTTCAGTAAAAATTTCCTGGCTTTATGCCTGAAACTAACATACTTACATTTACTAGGAAAGTTATTCTCAATTCCTATAGGTACTTCTGTTCAAAATAAATATGCAAGGGCATCACAGAACAAAAGAATTCAAATTGGCTTTATTAGCTTCATCGTCTATCTACAAACATATAAACAAAACAAGTTCCCTGTTAAGATATTGATAACCTACTTCACCCTCTACTAATTCTTTCCAATAGAGAAATAAAAATCCATGTAAAAGGTTGTAAAAATGGTAAATTATGACAGAAATACTGGCCTGGTAGCTGCTTCCCCTATATAAAACTAAATTATGCACAATTTATAATTTTGAGTTTATTGTAGTTCCTTAATTTATATTTAAAAAAACAACATTAAATGTTTTTAAACAATTTAAGTATTTTAGGTGTCCTCTTTGTTATTTTATTTTGTTTTGTTTTTCTGCATTTGCAAGTGGAGACAGTGTACGCTAACTTTTTAATATCCATGATTACCTCATAAAATATTTTTGCAATTAGGGCACTTTAATTCATTGGCAACAGATCGGCGTTTTTGGATGTCTAGTCATAGAAAAGATTTATTTGAACAAAATTATTCCTTACAATGTAGTGAAATTAAAATTGCATCTCTGTTCTTTGTTTCTATACATAAAAGCGATTTTTTTCTTTTTTTTTTTTTTGGCAGCTGGCTGATACTGGTATAATGGGATATGAATGGGTTTTTTGCTTCAAAAAAATCAAGAAAAAATGAGAAAAGTTATTGCTGCTTTATAATGGCACAAAGCACGGAGATTACAATTAGTTTTTGCTATTTATAGCTTAGGAAAAGTAATATACACATGTGAAAATTAGTACCCGTAGTTATGTGTACTTTGCAAAGACATACTCTCAGAGGAGTTAGAGTTAATAACATGTGGCAGAGTATTAATGTCCCAATGTGAAAACTTAACACTGATATTTTTCTTCATTTTCTTGCATTGGTAAAATAAAATGTAAATATTTTTTCTATACTCCTAGGAAATTTTGAAGATTAAGACTTCAGTACCTCTAAGAAAGTGATTCTTGTTTTTCAGTTGTAATAAACTTACCTCTAGACTAAATTGCGAACAGTCCCTGAGAAACCTGTCCCCAAAGTGAGGCAGCAATGACACAGGGTTAGCCAGATTAATGGTTTTACCAAAGAACCAGTGTAAGAAAATTATGAAAACCAGAGGCTTGTGGAAGCTGCTGAATTCCTGTGAATATAAAAGCTACTCAATAGGTGTCCAAAGCCAGTCCAGTCACTCTTTGGCATGTGAAAGGACATTCACTATCTGTCAACTACTACCTCTGATATACTGGAGGAATAACTTTATCTATACCATAAGCCTTTTCTATTAGCATCTGATTACCCTGTGGGATACAATGAGTGGGATGTGCATAAGCCGTCCCTCCACCCCACAAAGAAGATAGTCCACAAATACCGGTTGAATAAGTAGAAAAACCACTTAGGAAGATTTCCAAATAATTTTGAAATTCCTTGAATTAGAAGAGTTGTTGGCACCCAGTTATAGTACTACAGACGTAGTATTAGCTATTTGGAATTTCCTGTTTCACAATATATGAAGAAACACTCTGAAAACTAAAGATGATACGTGAATGAAATATATACTAACACACTATATTTGCATGTGCTTGTTATTTTTGGTTGGCTTATTCTGTTCCCGGTATGTGAGGGCTTTGTAGAACAGGACCCCTTATCTCTTTCACTTCATTCCTAATACAGCACATAAATAAGAAAACTTATCCTTCAGTCCCATCCAGTAAAAGGAATTTCAGCCATTTATTCTCTTCTTATTTATTTCTTTCCAAGAGAAGAGTAACTAATTAGGGAAGACATTACACTAATTAGGTTATGAAATTGGAATAGTTTGTCTTTAAGCTGGAAACATATTCCAACATGTCTTAAAAAAAAAAAAAAGCTTTGCTGAGATATAATTAATAAACAAAGAACTTCACATATTTAATGTGTACAATTTGTCGATTTGGGACATATGCAGACATCCATGATACCATCACCACAGTCAAGGTAAAAGACATATTCAACATCTTCCTGAGTTTCCCTGTGTCCTTTTTTTTTTTTTTTTTTGGTAGTAAAAACACTTAGCATGAGATACACCTTCTTAACAAATTTGAAATGCACAATACCATATTAATAGGCACTATGTTGTACAGCAGATCTCTAGAACTGAATTATCCTGCATAACTAAAACTTTACACCCACTAAGCAGCAACTCCTCATTTTCCCCACTTTCTAGACCCAGGTAACCTCTATTGTATTATCTGCTTTTATGAGTTTGACTATTATAGATACCTCATATACATGAAATCATACAGTATTTGTCCTCCTGTGACTAGCTTATTTCATTTAGCAGATATTTCTCCAAAGACATACAAATGACCAGAAGGTATATAAAAAGGTGCTCAACATGATTAATGATCAGGGAAATGCAAATCAAATATAAAATGAGATATCATCTCACACCTGTTAGAATAGCTATTGTAATTTAAAAAAACAAAAACAAAAAAAGATAGTGTTGGCAAGGATGTGGAGAAATTGGAACCACTATATAATGTTGGTGAGAATGAAAAATGATGCAGCTGCTATGGAAAACAATACAGAAGTTACTCAAAAAATTGAAAATAGAACTACTATATGACACACCAATCACACTTCTCAGTATGTCTAAAATGACTGAAATCAGGATTCTGTGTTTACAGCAGCATTATGGGGACAACCCAAGTGTCCATTGATAAGTGAATGAATAAAGAAGTGGTATGTACATACAATGGACTATTATTCAGTCTTAAAAAAATAGGAAATCCTGCCATTTGTGACAACATGAAGGAATCTGGAGGACATGATGCAAAGTGAAAAAAGTCAATGTGTTTTTTGTGTTATCTGATTAACGGGTTGTTTGAAAGAGTTGTGTGCTGTCTTCCACTTCCTGACAGCATAGTAAATACATGTTTTTTTCAGTTTTATTGAGGTGTAACTGACAAGTAAAAATTGTACACATTCAAATGTAAAATGTTTTTATAATATTTGTACATTGTGAATTGATTACTACAATGAAGCTATTCACATATCTATTACCTTACATAGTTACCTTTTTGGGGGGGAGGAGGTAGAAGAAAATACTCAAGATCGACCTAATCTCTTAGCAAATTTCAAGTATACAGTATACTGTTATCAACTGTAGTCCCTATGCTATACATTAGGTCTCTGGAACTTATTCATTCTATAAATGCAAGTTTCTACCCTTTGACCAATATTTCCCCCATTTCCTCTATCCACCAAACCCTGATAACCAGCCTCTACTCTCTGTTTCTATGAGTTTGACTTTTTTATATTCCATATATGTCTTAGTCTGTTTTCTGTTGCTATAGAAATATCTGGGTAATTTATAAAGAAAAGAGACTTATTTTGGCTCATGGTTCTGGAGGCTGGGAAGTCCAAGAGAACAGTGCAGGCATCTGCTTGGTTTCTGGTGAAGGCCACGTGCTACTTCACCTCATAGTGGAAAACTAGGAGGGCAAGAACACCCATGCAAAGATTTCAAAACACAAGTGGCAGCCTTGCTTTATAACAAACAGCAACTCACTCTATAACAACCCATTCTCATGGTAGCTAATCCAGTCCCACAAGAGTGAGAACTCAATCCTGGAAGAATTAACTCTGTTCCACAGGAGCCTCGTGAATCTCTCTTAAAGACATAATCATTTCTTAAAGGCCCTATCTCCCCAGACTGCCAACTGGGGACCAAATTTCCAACACAAAAATTCTGGAGGGTGTGCTCAGACCATAGCAATATATAAATGAAATCACTCAGTATTTGTCTCTACCTGACTTATTTCATTTAGCATAGTGCCCAGGTTCATCTATGTTGTCACAAATGCCAGGATTCCATCTTTTTAAAGGCTGAATGGCATTCCCTTGTGTATATTTATCACATTTTCTTCATTTATTTCTTCATCAATGGACACTTGGTTTGTTTCCATATATTGGCTATTGTAGATAATGCTGCAAAGAATAAAGGAATGCAGATCTCTCTTAAACATGCTGATTTTGTTTCTTTTGAATATATTTGTAGTAGTGAGATTGCTGCATCATATGGTAGGTTTTTTTTGTTTTTATCTGTTTCGGTATTTTTGGTTTTTTGAGGAACCTCCATACTGTTTTCTAAAAAGGCTGTACCAATTTACATTCTCACCAACAATGTACCAGCGTCCCCTTTTCTCCACATTCTTGCCTACATTTGCTATCTTTTGACTTTTTGGTAACAGCCATCCTACAGGTGTGAGGTGATATCATTATAGTTTTAATTTGCATTTCCCTGATAAATAGTGATGTTGAGCACCTTTTCACATACCTGTTGGACATTCGTATGTCTTCTTTGGAAAAATATATATTTGGATTCTTTGTCTATTTCTATTTTTTTCTTTCTTTTTTTTTTTTTTGCTATAGAGTTGAATGAGTTTCTTTCTATTGTTTATTTCTATGTTTTTTTCTATTTTTTTGCTATAGAGTTGAATGAATTTCTTATATATTTTGCTGTTAATCCCTTATCAGATATATGGCTCAAAATATTTTCTTCCAGTTCATGGGTTGCTTTACACTCTGTTGATTATTTCCTCCAATGTGCAAAACCTTTTACTTTGAGGTAGTCCCACTTTTCTGGGATTATTTTTGCTTTCATTACCTGTGCTTTTGGTTTCATATTCAAAAATCATTGCCAAGGCCCATGTCCAAAATATTTTTTTCTGTGTTTTCTTTTATAAGTTTATGTTTTCAAGTCTTATGTTTACATCTTTAGGCCATTTTGAGTTGATTTTTGTGTATGGTGTAAGGTAAGGGTCCAATCTTATTTATTTATTTGTTTTCCATGTAGATACTCAGTTTTTCCAACACTGTTTACTGAACAGACTATTATTTATTCATTGTGTATTATTGGTCATTTCGTCAAAGATTAGTTGGCCACATATGCATAGCTTCATTTGGGGGCTTTCTATTCTGTTCTATTGGTCTATATGTCTGTTTTTATGCCAGTACCATACCATTTTGAATAGTATAACTTTGTAATATAATTTGAAATCAGGAAGTGTGATGCCTCCAACTTTGTTTTTCTTGCTCAACATTGCATTGACTATTGGGGTCTTTTGTGGTTACACATGAATTTTAGTATTGTTTTTTCTATTTCATGAAAAATGTCACTGTAATTTTGATGGGAATTGCATTGGATCTGTAGATCACTTTGAGTAATATAGATATTTTGATAATTTGACAATACTGATTCTTCTGATTAAAAAACACAGGTTATCTTTTCATTTTTGTGTCTTCTTTAATCTCTTTTATTAGTGTGTTAATAGTTTTCAGTGTATAGATCTTTCATCTGGTTATCGTTTTTTTATTATTGAAACATAACTGATTATAGATATTTGTGGGGTGCAGACTTGAGTATCAATACCTGTGTAAAATGTGTGTGATCAAATCAGTATAATCAGCATGTTCATCACTGCATAATGTAACCATTCTTTGTGTCCATTAACCAATTTCCCACTAACCCTGCTTCCCCTCCCTCTTTTCCATAGTTCTGATTGCTCATTTTGAAAGTTCAACATATTATTGTGATTGTCCTTCCTTCCTTCCTTCCTTCCTTTTTTTCTTTCCTTCTTTCTTTTTTATTCATTTATTTATTTTTTAGCTCCTTCCTATGATTGAGGACATGCAGTATTTCTCTTTCTGTGCCTGGCTTATTTTATATAACACTATTTTCTCCAAGCTCATCCACGCTACTGCAAATGGCAGGATATCATTCTTTTTTATGGCTGAGTACTATTCCATTGTGTATACATACCACATTTTTCTTATCCAGTCATCCACCAATAGACATTTAGGTTGGTTCCATACCTTGGCTATTGTAAATAGAGCTGCAATATACATGGGAGTGCAGGTATCCCTTTGACAATGATTTTTCACTCCTCTGGGTATATACGCAGTAGTGGGGTTCCTGGAAAGTATAGTGATTCTATCACTAGTTGTATGAGAAACCTCCATACTGTTTTCCATAATGGCTGTATTAATTTACAATCACACCAACAGTGCATAAGCGTTCCCTTTTCTTCGTATCTTTGCCAAAATTTGTTATTCTCATCTTTTTGATAATAGTCAGTCTAACTGGAGTGAGATGATATCTCAGTGTGGTTTTGATTTGCATTTCTCTCATTACTAGTGAAGGTGAGCATTTTTTCATTTATCATCTAATTACATTTAATCATAAATATTTTGTTCTGTTTGATGCTACTATAAATGGAATTTTTAAAAGTTTTTGATAGTTTGTTATAACATATAGAAACATAAGTAATTTTTATATATCGACTTTGTATACTAAATTTATTATTAATTCTAATGGGTTTTTAGTGGAGTCTTTTGAGATTTTTATATATGAGTATGTCACCTGCAACAGAGACAATTTTACTTCTTTCTTTCTGATTTATATACCATTTATTTATTTTTTTTGCCTAATTGCTCTGGTTATGTCTTCCAGTACTATGTTGAATTGAAGTGGCAGGAGTGTATTTTTGCCTTTTTCCTGTTCATAGAAGAAAAGCTTTTAGCTTTTCATTATTGCATCTGATGTTAGTCATGGGCTTGTGATGCATAGCTTTTACTGTGGTGAGATACATTCCTTCTGTACCTAAATTGTTGAGAGTTTTTCTTATGAAAAGGTGTCAAATTTTGTCAAATGTTCTTTATGCGTGTACTAAGATGATCATAAGATTTTTGTCCTTAATTCTATTAATGTGGTGTATAGTATTTATTGATTTGCATGTGTCAAACATTCCTAGCATCAAAAGGACAAATCCACTGTTTTCTAGAGCATAGAAGTTTCTTAATTCTCGTTTATTTTTAGTTAGTTTTCTTCATTGCAAGCAGTGAAAACCAACTCCAACCAAGCTCTAATTTAATCATAAAATTTATTGAGTAATAAACATATATTGGGTAGCTCAGGAAAAAAAAGCTAGGGAGACTCTGGAGAACAATAGTTAGAGGCTTTTCCAAGAAGGATGAATGCTCAGAATTGCACTGCACTATTAGTGCAGTAAAAACACTATGGCCATTGCACTGAGCACAATTGTAGCTACACACCAACCCTAGCACCACTGGACACTGGGTGATACCATTAGAACTACTGCCACTGCTGCCTTTGAAAGAGGATATAGCTGCTTTACCTCCAACTAGCAGACCTGAGACTGGATTTCTCATACACACATAGAATCAGAATAGTTTTATGGTTCAAACCCTGATAGTCCAAGAGAAAGGCAAATGTTTTGTTCCATATCACAACTATTTATACTTCCTCCATGTGGGTAGACAAAACTTCCCTGTGTTTCTC
The DNA here is from genome assembly GCF_027409185.1 of Cynocephalus volans. Taxonomy (NCBI): domain Eukaryota; kingdom Metazoa; phylum Chordata; class Mammalia; order Dermoptera; family Cynocephalidae; genus Cynocephalus; species Cynocephalus volans. The sequence goes on along the minus strand of NC_084471.1, from coordinate 59,199,460 downwards.
AATGCTTCTTTTAACAGGCCTAACATCCTGAGACAGATACACATATGATATAAAGATAGAGATTCATTTTTTCACTTCTCCTAGGAATATTTTATTTATCACATCCCGTGAGTTAGATCTGTGGCCATTTGTCTGGTTTACTGCTCTAATCCAAAAGGATAGTAAGACTTCTCTTATCTCACCAAATTTCAAATGGTCAGCACAGACTAGACTACTATCTAAGCTCCCAATTTGCCAGCCAGACTGAAATAATATTGTCTGAGGTGTTTACATTGCAAAAGGGATAAAACCCAGAGATTGGAGACATCATTAAGTCATAAAATCTGGAGAAGGTAAAAAAAAAAGGTGGGAGGAGGATAACAATGAATAAATGAACAAATACAAACCATTTACCAACAACATGGTAGATATCAATCTAAATATATCAATAATCACTTTAAGTGTGAATGTTCTAAATATACAAATTAAAAGACAAATGTTGTCAGAATGTGTATAAAAAGATTCAATTATATTATCTAAGATAAATCTACTTTAAATATAAAAATCCAGACAGATTACAAGTAAAAGAATGGAGAAATGCATATCATGCTAACACTAAAAGATGTTGGAGTTCATAGAAAAATAAGTTCACAATAAGTAAGATTATCAGCTACGAAAACAGGCACTTAACATATAACATATATAATAAAGGGATCAACTGTCCATAAAGACATAGCAATTAATCCTAAATGTGTATGCACCTAAGAACAGACAGTCAAGATCCATGAGGCAAAAACTGACAGAACTGCAAAGAGAAATAGTCACTATTGTAATTGTAGATTTCAACACTCCTCTCTTAGTAATTTACAGGTCAAGCAGGCAGAAAATCAGTAAGGATATAGTTGACTTGAACAGTACTTTCAATCAACTTAGTCTAATTGACATTTATAGAATATTTCATAGAAAACCACTACCACGAGAATAGACACGCTTCTCAAGTTCAAATGAAGCATTCACCAAAATAGAGCATGTTCTTGGCCATAAAACATATTTTAATTAATTTAGAATAAGAGAAATCATACAAAATCTGTTCTCAGATCTTAATGAAATTAAACTCGAAAACAATAACCTGACAATGTTTGAATAATCCCCAAGTAGTTGAAGATTAAACAACACAATTACAAAAATCACATGGATGAAAGCAGAAGTCTCAAGAGAATTTAAAAAATATTTTGTTTGAATTCCTTATATGCTTAATACATTAAGCTCTTATCAGATGTATGGTTTGCAATTTTTTTCTTCCATTCTGTGCATTATTTCTTCATTCTGTGGGTTGTTTTCTTTGCAGAAGGTTTTTATTTTTATTTTAACTTTTAATTTATTTTTAAAATTGTAACAATTGATTACACATATTTATGGGGTACAGAGTTGACTATCAGTATTTGTGTACAGTATGTGACAGTCAAATCAATATTATTAGCATGTTCATCAATTACAAATCATAATTATTTTTTGTGTCTCTTACTTAATTACTCCTTACCTCTTTCCGCTTCCCCTGTTCCCATTTCCAGTAACTATAGGTCTGTTCTCTCTTCTGAAAGTTCAGAATTTTATTGTGGCCTTCCTTCCTTCCTTCCTTCCTTCCTTCCTTCCTTCCTTCCTTCCTTCCTTCCTTCCTTCCTTCCTTCCTTCCTTCCTTCCTTCCTTCCTTCCTTCCTTCCTTCCTTCCTAGCTCCCACTTATGAGTGAGAACATGTGGTATTTCTCTTTCTGTGCCTGCCTTTTTTCACCTTACATAATTTTCTCCAAGCTCATCCATTTTGCTGTGATTGGCAGAATTTCATTCTTCTTATGGCTGAGTAGTATTCTATTGTGTACATGTACTACATTTTCCTTATCCAGTCATCCATCAATGGACATTTATGTTGGTTCCATACCTTGGTTTTTGCAAATACAGCTGCAATGAACATGGGAGTGCAGGTATCCCTTTGACATGATGATTTCTATTCCTTTGGGTATATACCTACAAGTGGGATTGCTGGATCGCATGGTAGTTCTATCTGTAGTTGTTTAAGAAACCTCCATACTGTTTTCCGTAATGGCTGTACTATCTACAGTCCCTCCAAGAGTGAAGAAGAGAGTTCCCTTTTCTTCACATCTGTGCCAGCATTTGTTATTCTCAGTCTTTTTGACAATAGCCTATCTAGCTGTGGTGAGATGACATTGCAGCGTGATTTTGACTTGCATGTCCCTGATAATTAGTGATATGGAGTATTTTTTCATGTACCCATTGGCCATTTGTAAAATGCCTTTGAAAAATGTCTGTTCAGCTCCTTTGCCCATTTTTAAATGGTTTATTTATTTTTTTACTGTTAACTTGTTTGAGTTCCTTGTATATTCTGAATATTTATTCATTGTAGGTTGTATGGTTTGCAAATATATTCTCCCATTCTGTAGGTTGTCATTTCACTCTGTTGATAGTTTCCTTTACTGTGCGGAAGACTTTTAGTTTGATAAATCCCAATTGTTTAGTTTTTCTTTTGTTGCATATGCTTTGGTGGTCTTGTTCATAAGTCTTTGTCCAGTCCTACATCCTGAAGTCTTTTCCGGAAGTTTTCTTCTAGGAGTTCTATAGTTTCAGGTCTTATACTTAAGTCTTTTGTCAGTTTTGAGTTGATTTTGGTATATGGTGAGAAGTATGGGTCTAGTTTCATTCTCCTACACATGGATATCCAGTTTTCCCAGCACCATTTACTGAAAAAGCTATCCTTACACCAATTACGTTTTTGGTGCCTTTGTCAAAGATCAGTTAGCTATAAGTACCTGGGTCGATATGTGGTTTCTGCATTCTGTTCCATTGGTCTGTGTGCCTGTGTTTTTAGTGCCATGCTGTTTTGTTTACAACAACTCTGCAGTACGTTGCAGAAGCTTTTTAGTTTGATGCAATCCCATTTGTCTAGTTCTGTCTAGTTCTACTTTTATTGCCTCTTCTTCAGGGGTCTTTCTCAAAAGACAACATGTAAATGGCCAGCAAGTATATGAAAAAACACTCAATATCACTAATCATGATGGAAATGCAAATCAAAACCACAATGATATATCACCTCACACCTGTTAGAATGACTATTATCAAAAAGATGAAAGATAAGTGTTGATGAGAATGTGGAGAAAAGGAAGCTCATACACACTGCTGGTCATTATGGAAAATGTAAAGAGGTTCTCCATGAATTTATGAATAGAACTGCCATGTGATCCAGCAATCATACTTCTGGTTATATATTGAAAGAAAATAAAATCAGTATCCTGAAAGGATATCTATACCTACAGAGACCTTAAAAAATGTTGTTGTCTATAGAGAATTACTGAAGTAAGGAAAGAGAAAATTACTCAGTTTGAACATGCTGAAGGTGTCAGTTAAATGTGTATCTAGCTGAGTGTTTCTTCATTCTTGCATATCCCCATTACCTTAGTGGTAAGAAAATAATTAGGTATAAGTGAGCTTTAACTATATGTAGGAAGACCTAACTTTTGATAATTCAATACATTTTGAACTTATTCACTATGATTTGTCAAAGAAGGCATATTAATTTATAATGAATCAATAATAATTCCTTTTAAATATTACATTTTTATATGGCACTTATAGATCTAGGCCTCAATTACTTTCACATTTCCGTTATGAGAAGAACTTAACTTCCTGATTTTTTTTCCTCTAAACAGGGCATAACTATAATATAATTCTGGTGTATTCTTTTAGAGAAGTTTGCTTTGGTTTTCCAATACCAAAATGAACCAATAGGGTATATAATATTGAAAAAATATATATGTTATATTAGAGACCACTAGGTAAATGGCATGTCTATGTTTATAGTGTTCTAAAAATAAATGAGAAATATTATCATTGTTTTTATTATTAAGAATGTAATGACAACCTTAGGTCTGAGTTCCCTCTTGTTGGATTAAGCTATGTCCTGAGGGGTTCAGCTCTCCTACACTTCACTAAATAATCTCATTCTCTTCCCTAAGAGAGCAAAGATTAATCATTCAGAAACTTAATGAGCTGGAAAAACAAATACCAGTAGAAGAAAGGTGGCTGAGAACTTTAAATAAAATAAGTTAGTTTCCATTTGAAAAGTAAATTACTGGATTTACAAATTTCTTTTTTTCTTTTCTATTTGTAGTTCTCTGTGTTTTTACCATTTTTTATAAAACCCTCTATCCCTCTAAAAGTATCTTAAACTGTTTTTGACTTTTATTTTCCATTTTACACATATCTTCCCACCACCAAATATTTTTACTTTTTACATTTCTTTTCCTTAAGTTGTCTTTCTTTCTAAATATTTACTGATGAATTTGTTACTGAACCACTGCAATTAGGTTTTGAAAAGTCATAGAGATATTAAGATGTGAGTATAAAAATCAAAGTAAAAGGAATGTTTCTGTAATAACCCACTAGAAAAATTCAACAAATTTCCCTTATTAAAAGTGGAAATATTTTCAGTTTTGACATATTCTTAAATGTTATTACCATGCCTATTAATATGATGTATTTTTTTAAATTTTGTTTTAATCTTAATATATTTTCAAATATTTTATCTTATTTTATTATCATGGATTTTTATTTAGAAATGTATTTCATAACATGAACAATGTAAGAAAACTTCAATAATGTTATTCTAATATACAAAGAGGACTGTTGGATTTGGGCTAAAATCTCTGTCATTTTTTCTCATATCAATGCTTGACATTTTGACCATTTAATCTATAATTATGCAAGAGTAATATAACTAGTATAAGGTAAGTTTATAGAAGCAAGTATAAAAAAACCTGTGCACATACATAAATAGTGAATTATTTATTCAAAAATATGTTTTTCTTTTTCCTAGAACATGCTCCGGTTATACCACCATTTTCCTGTTCCTCCTATCTGATTCCTATATATCTTTGTGATTACAGCCTAAATATGACTGCTCCAAGAGTCTTTCTAACCTCTTTGGTCTGATATATCAATTCAAGAATTGGGTTTCCATATACTTTTACCAACCCTGTCACTGGGATATTTGCTATATCCCCAGCACACAGATAGAAACATTGAATTTTCTATTCAATACATGGTTTTAAGTTGTCATCTAGAAAATGTGTAACTTGCCTAGAACTTGGAGACTTTTGAGAATTTAACTGTGAATGTTTAGGGGACCATAAGCCAAAATTTGAGAGAAAAATAGTTCAGCTAGAAAATGCTTTTTTACAGATTATGAATAACCTTATATTTCACAGTAAAGGGCCTTGATTTTAATTTGTAGAGTTTGTGAAAGTACTGAGGAAATTTACGCAAGAATGGGACATAATCAGTTTTCCTATAGAGGGACCTCCTCTGATGTTACTTTACAAAATAGATCTGAGATTGAGAGGTGAGATTACAATACCAGAGGCACAGGGGCTAATAAATGAGAGATGACAGATTTTTAAATAAAAAGAATTAAAGGAAAAGTGACAGAAAAACTGAGGCGATGGAAATGTTAAGGAAGTGATCGTTAACAATGTGTGAGAAGTGAGAGATAAAAAAGATTCAGGACTGACAACTTCCTCGATCATAACGAAAAACTAAAGAATTCCCATGCATTACTGATTGTTGGTGTTCTGTATGTATGAGTGAGTGGAATTGAGTTTTTAGAGAGAAGATTTTTATACTTGTTTATATTATGTAATAAAATCTATAAGATTTTTTTTGCAGAAGTCTTTATACTCTTAAATATTTTAAAATTATTTTCTTTTATAATTATTTTTCAATTGCAATACATCTTATTTGCCTCAGAAGCACTGAATTTGGAGAGTAAATAAATTTGTTGACTAAAAAGGAGAGTAGAGAAAATATAGGATACTAGGTTTTTAGTATTTTAAAAAATTATTGTCATTATTTTTAATCCTTAAACTTATTCCATTGATCAGTTGTATTTATATTGTCCAATAATGAGCAAATGAAAGAGAAATCAAGAAAGTAAGCCCATTTACAATGGTCACGAAAAAAGTAAAATACCTAGGAACCAATTTGATCAAGGAGCTGAAAGATCTCTACAATGAGAATCTACAAACCATTACTGAAAGAAATTAAATAACACACAAAAAGATAGAAAGACATTCCATGGTCTTGGATTGGAAGAATTAACATTGTGAAAATGTCCATACTACCCAAAGTGTTCTACAGATTCAATGCAGTCTCCATCAAAATACCAATGGCATTCTTCACAGAAATGGAAAAAACAGTCTTTACATTCATATGGAACAGCAAAAGACTGAATAGCCAAAGCAATCCTCAGGAAAAAAGGAAAAAAAAGGCCAGAGACATAACACTACCTGACTTCAAATTATGCTACAAAGCTATAGTAACCCAAAAAGCATTAAAATACACACTTGGACTCGTGGAGCAGAATAGAGAACCTAGAAATCACCCCTCAGGCTTACAGCCATCTGATATTTGACAAAGGCAACAAAAACATACATTGGGGAAAAGACTGCATCTTCAATAAGTGGTGCTGACAAAATTGGATATCCATATGCAGAAGAAAGAAACTAGACCTCCACCTCTCAAGATATACCAAAACCAACTCAAAGTGGATTAAAAACTTAAGTATGAGACCTGAAACTGTACCACTATTAAGGGAAAATATATGGGAAACACTTTAGGAACTAGGTCTGGGCACAGACTACATGATCAAGAGCCCAGAAGAAGCACAAACAAAAAAAGAAAAAAGAAAAAAGAAAAGGACTATATTAAACTAAAAGGCTTTTGCACAGCAAAGGAAACAATCAACAGAGTGAAACAATAATCTATAGAGTGATAGAAAAATTTTGCAAACAATATATCTGACAAGGGATTAACATCCAGAATATATAAGGAACTCAAGCAACTACACAGTAAAAAACCAAAGAGCCCAATTAAAAAATGGGGAAGGGCCGACCCCGTGGCTCACTCGGGAGAGTGCAGCACTGGGAGTGCATCAGTCCCGCCGCGGGTTCGGATCCTATATAGGAATGGCTGGTGCACTCACTGGCTGAGCGCGGTGCGGAAGACACCAAGCCAAGGGTTGCGATCCCCTTACTGGTCACAAAAAAGACTAAAAAAAAATGGGGAAAGAAACTGAATAGACATTTTTCTAAGGAAGACATACAAATGGCAAACAGGTACATGAAAAAATGCTCGACATCACTAGTCATCAGGGAAATGCAAATTAAAACCATATTGAGATATTTTCTCACTGCAGTTAGACTGAGTATAATCAAAAAGACAGTGAATAACAAATGCTGGCAAGGGTGTGGAGAGAAGGGAATGCTCCTATGCTGTTGGTGGGACTGTAAGTTAGTACTACCACTATGGAAAACAGTACGGAGGTTTCTCAAACAACTACAGATAGATCTACCATATGATCCAGCACTCCCACTTGTAGGTATATACCCAAAGGAATGGAAATAATCATGTCAAAGGATACCTGCACTCCCATGTTCATTGCAGCTCTATTTACAATAGCCAAGATATGCAAACAACCTAAGTGTCCAACAACAGACAACTGGAAAATGAAAATGTGTTGTGTGTACACTATGGAATACTACTCAGCCATAAAAAAGAATGAAATTCTGACATTCTCAGCAACATAGATGAGCCTGGAGAAACTTATGTTGAGTGAAATAAGCAAAGCACAGAGGGAAAAATACCTCATATCCTCACTCATAAGTGGGAGATGAGAGAGAAAGAAGGAAGGAAAGAAAGACCACAATGGTTCATTGGACTTGCAGAAAGAAAGAACCTAGGGCTGCAAAGTGGGTGGCAGAAAAGGGGTGGGGAGGGAGGTCAGGGATTAATTGGATGGGGGACACAGGGTATAATTGCAATTTGTGGTGATGGGTGTGCTGATAGTGTTGTTGTGGCCATGACATCTTGGGCACAAGTGATGACAGTCAGCTTTGTACCCCATTAATATTCATAACCAGTAAAAAAAGAAAAGAAAAATAATAGTGGCTATTATCTAGATTTGTCCATTACCTCTATAAAGGAATTGCCCATTAAAACTATAAATGAAAGTCAAATAAAAATGAATTCTAGGCACTAGAATTCATGTCTATAAGAAATGGGAAATATATTTATTTCAAATAAGACATACCTTGAAAAATGGAGGTATTTGAGAAACAAAAGATGAAATAAATGACAAAATAAAAATTGTCTTAATAAGTAATAGGATGCTCTTTCTCTTACTTTTGTGAATGTAAATATTTCCTCTTTTCTTTCAAATTTCAAATGCCTTTGTAAGGAACATATAAATGGACATTAATATTCTATAATTCTTTAGCACAGAAATTCTCCCCCAAGATTGTTCCATGCAGCCAGTCACCACATCAAGATTGCTGGCTATGAATAGCCAATACACAAGGCAGCTATCAGTGCAAGAGTTATAACTGCATTTCTAAAGACACAAGTCCAGAAAATTTATATGAAATGAAGTAGTAATAACTATCATGAGTGAATATACTTAAGTGAAAATCCTGATGAAAAGGTAGAACAGTTGTGATTTGATATCAAGACCTCTGCAACTCCAGTGCCTAAGGACCAGCTGTTTCTCTGCCCCCAAATTCTCCCTTCCTTTTCTCTTGGCTGAGCACATGTCATCATTCTGAACTCAACTCTAAAGTTACTTCTTTGGAACAGGAGAGAGTTTTCTTCAAAACTCTAAAATGTTATATCTAAAGTAACATCCTACACCTGCCCCCACTTCCAGGACTTTAACTCATTAAGCTCTTTATTTTCTTTTTGGTGTTCTTCACGTCGGAAACTTTATTCATTTGTGCAAGAGTTTAATGTCTCTCTCTCTCTCTCCATTGGGAAAGGGCCCAGAGAAGCAGAAACATTCTGTGACATTTATCTTTGTGACATCAGAGGCCACACCAGGACCGCACCTATTAGAGAAGCCCCCAAAATAGTTATAAAAAGACCCTATGAATGAACATTATAGAATATTCTTAAGAATACTACACATAATCTTTTTTAGGTTGCATAAAACAGGGTTAATTGATATCAGAATATTTTTTGGCATTACAATTGCATGTTTTATGTTATAAATATCAGCTCCCAATCCCCAGCCAAACTGTGCTCAAGGATTATTTTTCAGAAATTTGCTCTTTTCTTCACCTCTTAATCTTTGGCTCTTGGCTAATTTTCGACCTCAACTGTTAATTTTTCTTACTCTTTTACTTTACATGTTATTCATCAGCTTCTGGTGCTAAATATTATAAAATGGTTATTGAAAATCTACTTAGGACGTGATATTGTAAAACCAGGTGTAAACCGTATAAAATGCCCACAAGCTAGAAAGGCATGACTTACCTTCTTCAAATTTAGCTTAAATATATGAAACATGCTGTCCTTTCCTAAGACTGTCTCTGTGAATCTGAGTAGTCTATTTGTGTAAATCTGTGAGTACAAGTACTCCAGTTAAAGGGTGGTTCAAAGGTCATTTGGGTTAGTCCATACTTACCTGGCAGTTTCTAAGCCATTATAATTTTCTTGCTCCGAATTCTCACTCTGTGTGTGTGTGTGTGTGTGTGTGTGTGTGTGTGTGTGTGTGTGTCTGTGTGTGTCTGTGTGTGTGTGTATGTGTATACAAGAAGATGCCAGATGGGATACAAGCATTATTACAAGTACCTAATACAGAATGAAAAAAATCAAATATTATGAAGATAACTTATTTTTCCTAATAATGAAAGTCAGACGTTTTCTGCTCCCAAATATTTATTGTTGCTTTCATATTCATTCAGTCCTTTTCTATGCTAAAAACTCTATGCAAATAGAAAATAGTTTAATATTTTTTTTAAAAAAATTGTTTGCAAGTTGCAATGGAGAATTTTATTTTGGATATTTAGGATTACGTAAATAGCAAAATACTTCCCATTTTATTTCCATTTCAGTCATGTTCCACAAAAATGTGAATGAAACTTTGAGTATATGTTTTAGTTCAACAGCTCTATTATCAGTGAAAAAGAAGACTTTATTTTTCAGCGCTATTAGCTCTGCTTGCTTTCTTCATTTTTCTTAATTTTGACATAACTGGGGTGTGTTTATTAAGGTGGAAGTATTGCAATGAAGTTTTGACTTGTGGAATGATCAACGATTTATTTTTCTTGCTCTCATATTTTATTTTATACTTATTTTTAAAGTAATGTCAAATTTGCACACATTACAAAAAATAATACCAATAATTGTCTTACGCTTAATTATTTTATTATTTGGTGCTTTCTATTTGTCCATTTGTTGTTTCTCTGTCTCTTCAACCCTTGCGGATTCAACACATTTTAAAGATTAAGCTTCACAGATTAAGCAAAGAGGGGAAAAAAACCAGGATGCCCTGTTACATTTTAATTTTAGATAAATAACGAATACATTTGTAGTATAAATATGTCCTGTGCAATATTTTACTTATTTTCTAAAAAAATACTGTTTGACTAATGTAAAAATTTAGCTTGGTGTCCTGAATTTTTCCTAGAAATCCTAGCAAAGGTAGAGATCAGCGAAGTGTTTTAAGTTCCACAATTTCCAATATATTGCTCCAGCTTTCTGTGACCCCAAATTCTTGGCTGGTTTCTTTGTCTCTCTCAGTGTCCCTGTGCCTGGGTCCAGCTTAGATTCAGAGCTTCTAGCCTATCAATGAACTAAGCAACCAGAATAGGCAGAACAGGCAGAATGCTTCTAAGGAGAGCCTCAGAACATCACGTCATCCTCTCTATGGAGTTTTACGTCCTTTAGTCCTCGTTGCCTCTTCAGTCATCTATTGCCTTTAAATACGTGATTTCTTTAATTTAACACATCATTCTCTAATTTGTCCATATTTTTCCTCTTGTTCCCAATAAACTGGTTGGTCCCTTGAGATCTGTTCATATTATCAGCACCTCACTCTACCGAGTGAGCCATGGGCCGGCCTGAGATCTGTTCATATTATACAACATCCAAAATGGTTTTATATGAACTATATTTTATTAACTTTTATTTTTAAAATATTTTCTTAATTTTATTATAATTTCTTCTTAGACCCACTGGTTGTTGAAAAGAGTACTTTTTAAATGTTTGATATTAAACATTTTTATGTTTAAATCTTTTTATGTAATTGGCTTAAGAAAATTATATTTTGGTCAGAGGATATATTCCATAGGATCAAAATATTTAAGCTGGCTGGTTAGCCCAGTTGGTTAGAATGAAGCCTTATAACACCAAGGTCATGGGTTCAGATCTCAGCGCTGGCCAGCTGCCAAAAAAAAAAGTTTGACAAACTATGTTTTTAATTGTGTGCCTTTTGTTTATTCTATCAAACTGTTTTTTACGTGAAATTGAAGCTTATTCAATTAAAATTTTACCAAATTAAAATTATTGCATATTCCTGAAGTTAAACTTTAATTGATATAAACTGGCTCTCTGTATCACTAAGTGCTCTTCTGTTGCCTTAAAGTACATTTTTTTGTTACACTTTCATATAGATATATCAGCGGTCAAGTTCTAATTTGCCCGGGATATCATTTTACTTGAACTTTCTTGTTTCCTAATATTGCAAATGTTTCTCTTACATTGCTGCAGTTTTCTTTTAGCCATACTGACAATCTGCCTTCTAAAAGGAATATTACATCATTTTATGTATACACACACACGCACACACATATTGTTTATTGATATAGTTGTATATAATACCAGTGCATCGTTTGGTGCCTACTATTTGTTCTTTCTCTCTTTTTTCATAGGTATTTTCCTTTACTTTGTATTTTTATCATTTAATATGTTTCCTTTCTTTTTATAATATTTTAAGTTTAAATTTTATTTATAATACTTATCTCCAGGAAACAGGATAAAAATAAGGAAGTAGAAACAAGATTTCTTTTGAAGTTTACGTAGTTTCTTCTATTTTATTTGGTTGAGAATTTTTTGTCATACTTGCACCACCGTAATGAGCTTCTGGATAGGACTTTTAGAGTCTGTGTTCAGATTAGGAAAATTGAGATGAGTTCTTTGGTTTGCTAAAACTCAGGGTATTAGCATTGGTTCATTTGGTTTGCATTCAGAACACTTCTAATTAATGATAGTGTAAGACGGTATTTAGCTAATAGCTCTCCTTGTTTAGTTTGTAGTCAGTAGCTATTACCTGGAGTTCTTAAGGAATTCTTTTATCTCTTTGATGAAAGACTCAGTAGTGTCTTATCCTTTATTGATCATTTGCAATATGCTAGATGTTTTACATATATTAATTCATTTAATCCTCACAGTACCATTGGAGGTTTGATTTTTTTTTCAGAGTTATATATTAAAGTTTATTTACAATAATTTTGGAGTTGCTTATAATAGGGACAATTTGGAAACATTGTAAAGTAGTCTTGTGCAGCAGATCTTTCTGTGGGGAGGAAATTGTTTCACATCTGTGTTATCTAATGCAGTAGTTACTAGCCACATATGGGCACTGAGCATTTGAAATGTTGCTAGTATGGTTGTGGAATTACATTATAAATTTTATTTACTTTTAATTAATTTAAATTGAAATAGCTACTTGTGGCTAGTGCCTGCTGTACTGGACAGTACTTCTTAAAAATTTTTTAAATTGTTATTATTATTATCATATTCATTATTACAAATCATGATTTTTCTTTATACCCTTTATCTGACCTATCACTCTCCAAATCTCCTCCCTCCCTCCCCGGCATTTCTAGCATCCTTAGATTTGTAAAGACCGAGAATAACCAATACCGGTGAGGATGCAGGGAAAGGGGAACTCTTCTACACTGTTGGTGGGTAAATTAGTACAGCCACTGTGGAAAACAGTATGAAGGTTCCTCAAACAACTACAGTAGAACTGCCATATGATACGACAATCCTACTGCTAGGTATATATCCAAAGGAATGGAAATCATCATGTCGAAGGGATACCTGCAGTCCCATGTTCATCACAGCTCTATTTACAATAGCCAAAATATGGAACCAATTTAAGTGTCCATCAACAGACAACTGGATAAGGAAAATGTGGTATATATACACAATGGAATACTACTCAGCCATAAAAAAAGAATGAAATCCTGCCATTTGCAGTAACATGGATGAGTCTGGAGAAAATTATGTTAAGTGAAATGAGTCAGACAAGGAAAGATAAATATTTCATGTTCTCACTCATAACTTGGTGCTAAGAAAGAAAGAAAGAGAGAAAAAGAAAAGACCACAACAATGTTTCTCTTTATTCTTTTTGCATCTCAGGCCTTACATATGAAATTATTTTCTTCTTGAATTACATATCTATAATATTCTTTAATGAGAATATACTGTTTCAAATTTTTCGATTTTGTGGTCTGAATTATTTTTCTTGAACACACTGAAAACATCATGTCACATATTTTAACATTCATTGTTTCTAATGAGAACTCAGTTTTTTGACACTGACTGAAAGTAATAACTTTTTTCTGACTAATCACTGTTTTCATTATTTCACAGTTTCACAATGATTTATTTATGTTCAGTTTTACTTTTACTTATCAGATTTGCATTTACAGCATTCTTATTATTTTTAATCTGTAGAATCTAGTTGGGTATAATCTAAGTGATGAGTGATAGCAAGTATGGAAGAATGTTAAAGGTAGAGTCTATGTACATGCTGCAAAACCCTTTCAGCTTTGCCATTTATTTGAAAATTTTTATAATAAAATGTTGGAAAAAATAATTATATTCTCTACACTAGCAACAAATACGAGAAAATAAAATTTATAAAAAAGAAATATTATTAAAGTCACATTCTAAAACACCAAGTAGGTAGGAATATATCTAACATGATATACAAGACTTGTGAAAGATAAACTACAAAGCAACATTACCACTAAAATAGATTCCAATAAATAGCGGTAAATGTCATGTCTATGGACTAGAAGGCTCAGTATTGCAGAGATATCAGTTTATCTCAAATTAAACTATATAATAAACATGCTTCCAATCAAAGTCTTTTTGGTCCTTGTGAGATGTGGAGATTGACAAATTAATTTGAACTTTGTATGGAATGTGTAGGACAAAAATAGACAAGTTTATTTTAGAGAAGTATAACACAATCAGGACTTATACATCTATATCAAGATTCACTATAAAGCTATAGTAATAAAGACAAAGTGCTAAATACAAGAATGAACAATCAGGCATACAAAGAGAGTACACAAAAACCATCCCACATACATATGGTCACTTGAACATAGCAATGCAGTAGGAAAAGTAAGGTCTTTGAGCATTGCTGAATAAATTGGACAGCTGTCTTAGTCTATTTGTGCTGCTATAACAAAATACCTGAGACTGGGTAATTTATTTAAAAAAAAAAACAGCAATTTATTTCCTCACACTTCCAGGGGCTGGAAAGTCCAGGAACAAAGTATTAGCATCTGATGAGGGTCTTCTTGCTGTGTTATCCCATGTTGGAATGCAGAATAGCACAAGGGAACAAGAGGTGGGCAAACTTGCCCTTTTACATAACTGGGCCAATCTCTCCCATGAGGGCAGAGTCTAATTGGCCTAATTAACTCTTCAATGTTCAACTTCTTAAAATTGTTACAATGGCCATTAAATTTCAACATGACTTTTGGAAGGGACAAACATTCAAACCAGAGCAATAGCCAAGTGGAAAACAAAAAATATCTTGATTCCTGACACATTTTTTAAAACTCAAGATATATGATAAATCTAAATATAAAATGTAAAACAATACATTTCCTAGAAGACAACTGAAGAATATCTTCATATTCTTAGAGAAGGCAAATATTTCTTAAACATCACATAAAATTCATTAACCATAATGGAACCTGTTGATTAATTTGACTTCATTAAAATTAAGGATGTCTCATTCATGAAAAGACCCATTAAGAAATCATGTTTCCGAGTAAAAGATACTTGTTATGCATATCTATGACAAAGAACTACTATGAAGAATATGTAAACAACTCCTGCATATAAATAAGAAGAAAACTTCAGGCAACTCTATAAAAAATGAGCAAAGACTTGAACGTGTACTTCTTTAAAGAGGATATTCTAAATTAGTACATAAAAAGGTTGTGAATCTGTTTAGTCATTAGGGAAAGTATAAAATAAAACAAGATACTCAAATTACCTACCCACAAGGCAAAAATTAAGGTAATTAACGATACCAAGTGTGGATGAGTTGTGGACAAATTTTAATTCTCGTTTACTATTTTAAA
The DNA here is from genome assembly GCF_027409185.1 of Cynocephalus volans. Lineage (NCBI taxonomy): Eukaryota > Metazoa > Chordata > Mammalia > Dermoptera > Cynocephalidae > Cynocephalus > Cynocephalus volans. The sequence goes on along the minus strand of NC_084471.1, from coordinate 59,184,244 downwards.
ACTGTACATTGGTGCAATCACTTTGCAAAACTTTTGAAGTATCTAAAAAATAAAACCTATGCATTTTCTACAAATAAAAATCTCATTTCTAGGTATACATTTATATTGATATATAAAATAGGTATGTACATGTGTGTACCAAAGATAGAAGACGTATATAAGAAATTTTACAACATTATTTAATGGTTCAGCTTCAATGTTTATAAATTTATGATGAATAGATAAATAGCGGTCTATTCATACAATATAAAATAATATAAAACAATAAGAATAAAGTTATTGCTACAGACAAACATGAGTAAAATTCTCATACATAAAATTAAACAAAAGATCCATACTTAAATGTGTACCCTTGCGTGAATACATTTTTTAAATAAAGGTAGAAAACAAGCATGGGAAGATAGTCAGGATGGTGGTTACCTCTGGACAACAAGGTGACTAGGAATGGGCAATGCAGGGGCTCTGTGTGCTGACAAGGTTTGATACATTAATCCGGGTGCTGGTTAATGCTAACGTGTTTGATTTGAGAACGTTCATCAAGTTCTACACTTAGGACCTGTGCGCTCCTCTGTATGTAAGTTAAATGCACAAATATTACAAATGCATTAAAAATACAAGTGAAACAAATCCTTGAATAAGTACAGTTAAACACTGCATCAAAATTCTTCAAAATATCAGATTCTGAATTGTTAAAAAATTATATTAAAGACATAAAACAAGACTTGGCTCACATCATAACTAAAAGAATGGCAGAGGCCTTTTACGTGTGTGCCATTCAACTACTTTATTTATGAGACTTCTGACATGCTTAAGCACATATACTTTTGAATATGCCTATAGAAAATGGCTTCTTAGAAAATTATTCTTACAGCCCTGTCACAATTCAAAGACGGTGAATGAAATTTCAATACTAAGAAAGTATGACACTTTTATGCTAAAGATTTTCATAAAATAAAAAGTTTATTTGACTGAAAGTTTTTTCCACCTCCATTTTCTATAATTCATTTATTTTATGGCAGAGGACTCATCAAGAAGAAAAGTCCAGTGATTTTCATAATTAAACATAAACCAGATGTATGAGATTATGCACCTTTGCAATAATAGCTGAGATTCCAAATGGAAAAAAATAAATAGACTAAGACAAGAGCATGTCATGTTAGCATGTATTTACTTCTCCCATAAAAAGCATGCTGAACTTCCTTTATTTTTACAACAGTTACTTATCACAGAGTTTCAGCATTTGAAATGGATACATCATTAGAAAGTGTTCCATGTTCTTTCATGAAAAGGTCAGTGGTGAGAGGAAAATCTCAGAAAAACAGTCAAGGTGTCCCCTTGCTCTTTTTATGGTTTCCAACTATCTGAGTTTCTGAATGTTATGTACAATTCTAAAAAAATGTTAGAATATAACAGGAAAAAAATATATCAACATTTGTTCTTCCAACAAGCATTTTCAATTTTAGCAAATCTCAACTTTTTTAAAACAAGAATATTTACAGTTTTACAAAACAATAACTTTTACAGAATCGATTCAGTAAAGGGACATAAAAATCAACGACATTGTATGTTGATAAAATAAGATTAAATTTAAAAAATAATTAATTGATTGATTTAAAAAACCACAGCAACTTAACAATAAATATCATGCAATTTGATTATATGCAGAAAAATATTAATCTACTCCATGAGTAAGAATTTAAAAAATCAATAATCTGAAAATTCTTTAATTATCCTCAGTAGATATTATTAAAATGAATTGAATTTTTAAAAAATGTCTAACAGATACAAATATGTTCCATGCCATTGGATATATATTTTCGGGAGGAGGACAGTTGGCTGGTATAAGGATTTGAACCCTTGACCTTAACAGCACTACCTCTCCGAAATGAGCTAACCAGCCAGCCTCCCATTGGAAAATTATTTTTGTAGAATATGGCTATTGTTTTCCAAAATAAGATGTTCAATCATTTTATCTTTAGTTGTTTTTGTGGAATTGAAATTAAACAGCATTAAGAAAATTATATTTGTTCTCAATTCTGAGATGACAGTGAAACGATTTCAATTAAATTCTACAAAATAGAACTTCTAAGGTTACTGTAGGACTACCTCACTGCATATGTAAAATGACAAATCTGAACAAAACTGAAGTCATTAAAGAAGTATTTCTTCATTGGTTATTTCAGTTTAAAAGGATTCACTTAATTTTATAAATGAAACATGTACCATAAAAGTAAAAAATATAATTTGTTGACTTTTCATTGTCTAGACATAAACAAGAAAATTAAAAAAAAAAAATCTCTAATGATATGAGGAGTGTGATAAACTTCAAAGTTGAGAAGAAGAGACAGAGTTCCTGAAAGCGATTTTCATGTGTTTGGCAGTTTTCATTGGAACTTTTCCTTTTTCTTTTTTTCAAAATTTCGATACTAATCTTGAAAAAAAAAAAAAAAAAACTGCCCAAGTTGTATGACCAAAATGTAATGAGTGGTTTTAATTGTTGTGGGAAAATGAGAAAAGAACAAAAGTGGACTTAAACTACAAATGATGCAGTTAAGTCAAGACAAGTCTAAATGACAGCATGGTACGTGAGAAGAATAAAAAAAATTGTAGTAATTTGAATGCAGAGGAGCAGCAATATAACTAATTCAAGTTATACAACTATACACATGTGAAAGTTTCAAAAACATATACACCTTTGGGTCAATACCATATTCTGTAGCAGGTGGTGACTAAATTTCAGCAAAACATCAACTGACACATCAGTGTGGCAAATTTGAATATATTGATGTTGGTTCTTTAGTTATCTTAAATATACATTAATAAAATGAGAAAAATTTTCAAAGAATGTGTAACAGATACAAGTAGGTTACATATGCCAATAGGTAATTATGTTTGTAGAATATGTATAGTAGAATTTGTCATTACAGGTTGTTTGCTACTAGAAAATATCCTGATTCCTCTACTTCACATAATGAAAGAGTTGTGCTTAAGGCATATGAAAATAAAATGTACTTTCCATGACAGTACAAATAGCATTGCTTTTCTTGAAAGATGTTTGTCTAGTCTGCCCCAGAAATTTCTCAGAGTATAATTTAGGCCACGGCCCAGGATGCTAGGTGCACTCATATTCATTCTCTCTCTCTCTCTCTCTCTCTCTCTCTCAATCTCCCCCTGCCACTGCCACACAAATGCTCTTTTCTGACTTCCTCCTTTTTCGCCATTTTGCTGTTAATTCTCTCAACTTAAGTTTAGGTTAGTTAATAACTCATCCAGAAAAATATGGAAGCAAATTTTAGGAATACTGGTTAGCTGAATGGTTTCTAACGGTTTACGGATAAATGAAATCTTTTAAGAATCTTATGACATGCAATATTGACTCCACATTAAAAGCCTTTGATCTAGATGAATATTGGATTTCTTCAAACCAACCCTAATGTTCTGAGTTTATGAGTTATGTAAATTTCACATTGGTTAAAAATATTTTTTTCTTATGTGAGTGGCAAAACCGTAAGTCTACACAAGTGAAAATCAAAATAAAATTTGAATTAAAAAGTAGCCTAAAGTTGTTAAGAAATATCATTTTTTATATTAATAGACTTTGTTTTTTAGATGGATTCAATATTTACAGAAAAATTAGGCAGATAGTACAAAGAGTTCTCATATACATCCCTTCCCACATACACATTCTCCTATTAATAACATTTTACATTGATATTGCACATTTGTTACAATTAGTGAACCGACATTGATACGCTGTTACTAATGTCCATAGTTTATTTCGAGTTCCTTTTTTAGTTCCAAGATCCCATCCAGGGTATGATGTCACATTTGGTTGTTATATCTCCTTTGGCTCCTCCTGGCTGCCATCATTTCTCAGACTTTCTTGGTTTTTGATGACCTTAGTTTTAAGGAGTACTGGGTCTTATGTTCTACAAGGCCCCCTTTTGGAATTTGTCTGATGTTTTTCTCATTATTACACTGGGACTACAGGTTTTTGGAAGGAAGATCACAGAGGTAAATTGCCATTTTTATCACATCATGTCAAGGGTATAAACTATCAACATGATTTATGACTGTTGATATTGATTTTTATATCTAGCTGGCATAGTGGTTATCCAGTTTCTTCACTATAAAGTTACTCTCCTCCACCCCTTTTCAGCTTATACTCTTTGGAAGAAAGTCACTATGTGCAGCCTATGCAAAAGGAATGGGGGATTTATACTTTTACTCAATTAAGATGGAGTATTTACATAATTTATTTGGAATTATTTTGCACTGGAGATTTGTTTCTTCTCCCTTTACTCATTTATACAGTCATCTATTTCTAACAGAATGAATTCATAGTATTTATTGTATACTATGGGTTATAATCCAATAGTACTGTATTAATTTTCTTGCTCAGATAATTCTAGCTTTGTCCACTGGAAGCTCTTTTAGTTGACTTCTGTGTTACTTTGGCATAACCTTCCCTACAATATAGAGCTTTTAAAAAATTCCTTTTATTTAAAGTAAGAAATACTTTCTAGGACTATAGAACATGAGTTTTGTTCTTTTTAAAACATACACACACAGTCACGCACACACATAGAAGGGGGGTGGGGGAGAGAAAGAAAAAGGCAAGCACATGAAAAGATTTTCATTATAACAGATAGGTTTAGTTTATCCATGGATTAAAAAAGAGGATTATCATTATGACTTTAAAAACTTTTATTCAGTTAGCAAGAAAGTGCTCAGCTAAGAGATAAAAAACCGAGTTCCATTACTATGATACTTGGAATAACATGGTGATCATTTTTTTTTTATGCCTACGTGTAAATGAATACTTATAGAGAAAGGATGATGGAGTGGATTGAATTAGGTCTCCCCCAAACTCATTAAAGCTTGAATTGGGTCCCTCAAGTTTTATGTATTAGAAACTTAGCCCCCACTGTGACTGTTAAGAGGGTGGGAAATCCTATTATGATAATTAAAAGGTGGAGCCTTGAAGAGTTGGTTGGATTATAAGACCATGCAGTAGTGAATGGATTAAAAATAGTGGTCAGAGGTGTGATTCTGAGGGCTTTAAAGAGGGTGAATGAAGAGATTACTCTCTCTGCTCTCTCTGCTTCCACCATCTTGCAGTGTGAGACCCCTGGGTCACTGTTGCCACCACCAGATGAACTTTGTTTGGACTTCCCAGGCTCAGAAACTGTAAGCAATAAATTTTGTATTTTTTACAAATCACCCAGTTTCAAATATTTTGTTATAAGCAACAGAAACAGACTAATACAGAAAATTGGTACCAGAGAAGTGTGGTGCTGCTTATAACAGATACTTGAAAATTTGGAAATGGCTTTGGAACTGGTTGTTGAGGAGAGGTTGGAGAAGTTTGGAGAACTCGGAAGAAGACAAAAAGATGAGGGAAAGATTAAAATGTCTTAGGGACTGGTTATGTGGTGGCAAGCAGAATGCTGATAGAAATATGGACTATAAAGACCATTTGAAGGAGGTCTCATATAGAAATAATAAAGAGTTTATTGGAAACTGGGGCAAAGATCACCCTTGCTATGAACTGGCAAGGAATTTGGCTGCATTGTGTCCATGTCCTAGGTCTTGGTGGAAGTTGGAACTAAGGAGTTGTGAACCAGAGTATTTGGTGGAAGAAATTTCTAAGCAGCAAAGCACTAAGGAAGCTGCATGGCTACTTGTACCAGCCTAAGCTGAGTAATGGCAGCAAAGGCATGACATAAAACCAGAATTTAAAAGGGAAGCAGAGTGTAAAGATTTGGAAAATTTGCAGCCTGGCCATGTGGTAAAGAAGCAGAGAGCATTTTCAGGGGGAAAATTCAGTGGTATTAAGAAGATTAACTACGAAGATTAACTAAGATTAAAAGAATGTGATTTCAAGCAGAGGGGAAAAGGCTGTGAAGGCATTGCAGAAGCCTCTGGGACCAACTTTTCCAATTCAGGCCCAAAGGCCTAGGGAGACAGAATGGTCTTGGAGAAAAGGCCTGAGGCACCCTCCACAGTCTTGCTGCCCAGGGCCACCTCAAGAAGCTGCTTCCAACACCAGCACCAAAGCTGCTTTGGCTGCTCCAGCTCTGGCTACATTGGCCCCAGGTGTGGCTGGACCCACAGCTTTGGAAGATTCAAGCCAGAAGCCTTGGTGGCATCCACGTAGTGGTAGTTCTGCAGACTCACAGAATGCCAGAGCTGGGAAGGCTTGGGAGCCTTCACCCAGATTTCAAAGGATGTACAGAAAAGTCTGGGGGCCCAGGAAGAGACCTTTAATGGGGTGGAGTCTCCACATAGAGTTTTCACTAGAGCAATGCTGAGCAGAAACATGGGGTTGGAGTTGCAGCAGAGAAACCCCATCAGCATCATGCCCAGTGGAGGCATGAGAGTGGGACCTCTATGGAGACCCCAGACTTGTGGAGATACCAAAGTGAAACACCAGCTTGGGAGAACTGAAGTGTGGAATGCAACCAGGAAAGCCAAAGGAACAGAGCTGCCCAAGGGTATGGGGGCTCAACCCCCACATATGTGTACAGAGAATATCAAACATGGAGCCGAGGTACATGATTCACCAGCTTTAAAATTCAGTGCATGCCCTGCTAGGTTTCAGACTGGGACCTGTTTCACCTTTCTTTTGGCCTATTACTCCCTTTTGGAATGGGATATGTACCTACGTTTGTCCCACCATTGTATCTTGGAAGTAGATAACTTGTATTGATTTCACAGATAGGACTTTGAACTTTAGACTTTTGAGTCGAAACACATTAAGACTTTGGGGATGAAATAAATGTTTTTGCATGTGGAAAGACATGAGTTTTGGGTAGCCAGTGGCAGAATGTAGTGGATTGAATTATGTCTCCTCAAAACTCATGGAAGCTTGAATTGTGTTCTCCAAATTTTGTGTATGAGAAACTTAGCGCCAACTGTGACTGTTACGAGAGTGGGAAATCCTATTATGGTGATTGAAAAGTGGAGCCTTAAAGAGGTGATTGGATTGTAGGACCACGCTGTAGTAAATGGATTAAAAATGCTGGTCAGGGGCATGATTCTGAGAGTTTTAAAAGAAGAAAGACGAGATTGTCTCTTTCTCTCTCTCTTGCTCTCTCTGTACTGCCATTTTCGTAATATGATACTCTGCTGTTACTGAAGTCAGCACTAAAGAAAGCCTTCACTAGATGTTTTCCCTGGACTTTGGACTTCCTAGCCTCGGAAACTGTAAGAAATAAATTTCACTTTCTTACAAATTACCCCATTCCGTGTATTTTGCTATAAGCAACAGAATGGACTGATACATATGAGAAAAAGTGATTACCAATTTCAAGCTTGCAAATAATTTTGTCCTACATCACCTCTAAGCTTTAGAATTTAGCAAAGAATGCAGAATCGCTGTTTTTTTTCTAAAAAAAATCACTGATTTTAAAACTTTGGCATAGAAGAAAAAAACATAATATGGAATTTGTGCTCTATTTGGACATAGTCACATAGTTGACTCATGCAGAGTAGAGAGATTGCTAATTAAATGCAATGGTTAGCTTAATTTCTCATTACAGTATATAAAAAGTAACACTGAGGTAAATACTATACTCCTTTTTAATTCAACTCTACTTCCCAGTCATTCCTATGAGATGCTTAATCTGGTGGTTTTAATAAAAGACCTAAAATACAGCCTTCCAAATAGTTAAGAATGCAGATCATTTAATCAATAACTATTGGCAGCAATTATCTAGAAAAATGTTCATGTGATATAAAATATTTTCACATTCTTCTGAATTATATTTCTGGGCATTTGTCATTATCAATGAAATATTTGCAGAATGTGGCTGAGTACTCAATATGTGATTGGAATAATATCCATTGTTTCAAAGAAGCAGTACACATGGCTACTCTCCTGAAAGAAACACATTTTTTGAGTGTATGATAGGAACTTTATATTTTTTGTTGGCAGTATGTGTATATCTATGTTAATATTAAGGGCAGTCTCATTTTTAAAAAAGATAACCAATTAATCCATTACTTTAGCTTTGTTTCATTCTGCTGCGCTTCTAACTATTAAACCTATAATTATTATCTAAGTTGAATATTTATTGCTATGTGATTCAGATACTATTACTAAGTGCTCAGATTTTCCAGTAGTGATCAACGCCAAGAATTTTCTCTGTTTTCCCCATAAATTATCATGTCCAGAGAAGTCCAATATTTTAGCTTTCTAGCATACCTAAAGGAACCGAGGGTTTGGAGTCAGATAAACCTGGCTCAAACACTTACATTGTAATCTTTTCTAAATAATTTTTTTTAACCTTTCAACACTCCAGTTTCTCTGCCTGTTAAATGGCCTCATTAGTAGTTTTATAAGGATTAAATGCCATAATCTGTGCAAAGCACATAGTGCCATGCCAGTAGCTTTTATTGTAAAACTCTCTATGGGAAGTCAGCCATGTACAGAAAGTGAGTGATAAATGGTAGTTGCTGTTCTTATCTTCGGCATCATTATTATTCAAAACATTTTACTCAGCTACTCACAGCCAGCTATAACATGCAATTCCTTGGGAAGAACATTTCTCAAATCTTGTTTCAGACTATATGATCACCTTACACTACAGAGAAAATGAAAGGGTTTTTATTCAATTTCTAAGCTGTTTTAGAAACCTGAAATCAGAGGCTGAAATGAGGGAATGAAATGTTGCCAAGTAAGACCATCAATTTGTAGAAAACTTTCAATATCTAACGTGAGTCACGGCGGTTTTAGAGGATTTGGGTCCAACCCAGCACATAGAAAGTTCAAGACAAACGTGTACCAGGGAAGAGCTGCATAATTTTTTGTAGGTGTGCCATCCCTGAGAAAACATTACACAGAAGACTATTCTTGAGAGATGCTATTTCATGTGTTTATATGAAGCTTAATACCCAAATTAAAGAGCTTGACAGATGCCATACCCATCAAGATAAATAGATACTTGCTAGATAATATATTAGGATTGAACCCCTAAAATTAAAGGATAGCTTTACAAACAATGGATAAAAGGATAAAAATTAGATTAAATAATCAAATGTTATTAGGGCATAGACTCAGTTTGGAAATAGATGGGACCTTAAAAATCATTTCTGGGGAAAAATCGTAGCTACCCAAATTTTAGAATTTAGTAACTCTGATTAGATCTTCCATGCTGGTCTCATTCCCATTTATTGATACATCTCTTCAGCATATAAAAGGAATTTAGCAATCAGTTCTTTTGAGACACATAATATAAAAATTCGAAAAGAAATTATTAAACTACACAAAACTTTTAGAGGGAAGCAACATGAAGAAACTGAGACTGGGGAAAAATTTTGAAAGAGGAAAAGAGAAGGTAAAGTATGAGAGTCAGGAGCCAATTCCAAAAGAAGAACACACAAATACTTTACTAAGTGGGGTCAGTGCCTAGAGGTTGGTATGTGAGTTTGATCTGATAGAACTGACCATGTAAGCAAACTTGAAATAGGCAATAGTGGACTTTAAAGGCTAAGCACCTTGAAGGCAAGAACCAAAAGACTAAACTTGAGGAGAAACACTATTGGCAGCTACTTCAGGATAATGATGAAGTAAGTCATATTGCTTTGAGGGAAATAATTCTAGTTTCTGAGGGTTGAATAAATTGGATACGAGAAAGGTTGAAGACTGGGTTTTACCTTGAAGGCTGTCTGAGTAGCCCTGGCACAAGGTAAATGAATTCTAGAAAAAGACTATGGCAGTGTGAATAATGAGTGGACCTCAGCAATGTCTCAAAGGGCAAAGTGACAAGATAGTGATGGACTGAATAACAAAGTTAAAGAAGAGAATGAGAAATCAAACATGATTTTACTCCTATGGCTCTCAGGCCTGTTAAGATGCTGGTATAAGAAAGTTTCTTAGAAAAGTATACTGAGCTGAAAGCTCTGTTTTTGTCCAGAGACATATCTATCAGACTCTGATAAATATGGGATGTTAGAATATGAGAAGTAAAAGTAGCTTTATGTGTAGATGAGCTTCTGAAATTATGGATAGATTAGCAGATGAATGCAAACATGTAAGGAAATGGCTATTCTTCAAATTTTAATATTCTAGGGACATTACACATGAAAACCCAACTTAATTATGATAATTAAACTAACTTCTAGAATGAGAAGTTTTTCCCTTTTTGATGATCAGCTCAGTACTTGGCATATAAAACCTGTTCAAAACATTTGTTGATTAAGACCAGTATAATCTTTGTCTTCAATGAGAAATATAGAACATATCATCAAGTAATTAGATTGAATAAGGTGTGTGAGTTAAAGCGTGCGCGCGCGTGTGTGTGTGTGTGTGTGTGTGTGTGTGTGTGTGTGTGTGTGTGTGTGTGTGTAGTGTTATAAAAAGAAAGGAATGAATAAGAAAATTAAATTTTAAGACTGGGTAAAATTAATCTCATCATTATCAGGTTTTAAGTTTTTCTCTATTAAGCAAGTCTGCTTATTTTGACCAAAATAGTTGTGTTTTTCTCTCTCATTCTAAAGTGAGTTTAATAAGTCAGGTGAACTAAAATTCAACTAGACTTTTTCAGGATTGATACTGTTTTTGTAGAACATATTATGCATTTATTTCACAGCTTGAAAAGAAATGTTTTCTTTTTTTGATTTATTTAATAGAAACATGTTATAGGTACTCACATTTAAATAAAGCATTGTGAGGGTAAATTAATATCAAAAAGTACAATTATTGAGATATTTGCATTTCGAAAGGATAGGCAATTTATATTTTGTGCTTTGCCTTCTCTAAATATTCCTTATTTTTCCTTTAATGTACCTACTGTGTTCCAAAAGAGAAATAGAATGGTAGGGACGGTTGTTTTGATCTTTATTTGGAAAGGCCAGTGTTTTAAGGGAATTGAAAAAGGAGTCCTTGGGAAAGAATGTTTGTTTCTTTCTACTCATTAACAATTTTTAGAAATCAATACTAGGCCAACCCCTGCAAATTACATTCCATTTTATATGCTAATTGAAATATCATACTATCCTCTTTTCAAAAGTTTTTGGTAAAATTATGACACAATACTACTATGCACAAAAAAAAAATTGTACATCTTTGAAATTTTTGCCAATATTTTCCAGGAAAAGGAAAAAAATTCTCCTTTAGCAATTAATTTTGTTATAGATCTTTTTATGAGTTACATGAAATAATAAGTAGTTATATTGAAAATCTGTATCTTACTCTCATCCAGCTATGTGCTATAGCTCAACAAATGATATATTTTAAATAAAGCTAGTTACAGCATAAACCACCTGAAACTTGTGACTCAATTTAAGAGAGATGAAAAAAAAAAATCAAATCTGTCAACATATCTGTTTCAGTGCCTTTCAGAAAGGTAGCTGTATTCCCTAAGAAGTATGGATTTTACCAGACAGCCCACTTTCAACTGCTTCAGCTCTCAGTGGATTTTTGTATACAATTCTCTTCCCCTGTTCCTTTAACCCTGGGTATGGTAATGTCTTTTAGATATTCTTGCTAATCTCTTAACCCTGCCTACATCTCTGCCAAGTAGTCTTTTCATCATGGAACCTGCCTGGATCCCGACTGAATGAGTGGTTGGTACCAGGAGCAGCCTCAGGAAATAGACCCTTGAGATAGTTCTCAGATACAGGATTTTACGTATATTTGAGATACACATGGATAACCTCCTCGCCAGACAGAGCCTCAGCACGAGTAACACATGACGTTGTGGTCACATTTTTACTTCATGAATTATGATTTTCTAACACAAGTCTTATAAATATTTTTGTACAACTTTTTTTCCCCCAGAAATACTCCATAGATCCCCTTTTCCTCAAAGCATAAATCTTAATCAATCTCTCCACCATGAAGCAGGCAGTGAGCACTTACTGTTTTGGAAGCACTCTATTTCCTATTTTGATAGGGTGAAAAAGCATAAGATAAAGTCCATCCAAACAGACAGAGACCCAAGTTTTAAAACTGGAGGAAGTTTTAATCCAGAATCTTGTTAAATGAAAGTAGCAATATGTAGAAATTGTATACCATTATGTGCATTTCTCTTCTTTATTCCTATGTCTAGAGATATCTTTGTCAAGCTGCATGTGTACATGATTTATTTATTCTCTTATGAAAATTAGTTTAAATCTATAGCCTTTTGATGACTAGACATGTAGTTAAACGGGGAGAGATGAGAAAGCAGAGCCCAATGGCAAGGTTTGTAGGTGAGATAAGGAGGGTTAAGGTGCTCAGAGAGATAAGTTGGCAGCAGATGAATGTGTGTTGGAGGAAGAAGGATGGGCCATGACAGCAGAATAGGAGAGATGAGCGAGGTTTCAGCCAATGGAACACTGGCAGGAATCAATTTTCCTTTGCTCAAATGCCATGATTAGCTTTATATGTCCGTGTTAAGAAGGAAAAGGAGGTCAAAAGTAAACTAGGGTAAAAGTAAAGGAAAAATGACATTAAAAAATATTGAAAAAGACAGAAATTATCCAGCTAAAGACACATCTTAAAACATACAGGCTTATTTTAATGTAATATTTGTAATTGTTATATTGTTCAAAGTTATAAATAAAATCTCAGTAGAAGCATAAGCACAGAAAGAGAAAATTTTCAAAGAAAAGCATGAAATAAAATTGAAATATAGGTATGTATAATGTAAGAATATAAACATATAAATGCATATGTACATATATATATTTTATTTCTCACTATATGTAAGATAGTAAGCTAAGAAATGCTGATGAATCAAGTAAATGTAATTAACATTTATTTTCAGAGGCTCTGATTCTGTTTAGTCATCAGTTTACAATTCTATGTTCCATGAGAATGTTTGAGTTTCTGATAACTTATGATCTTAGTACATGACATTAAATGTAACCAAAATTAAATTGTCTTTTTGTGCTTGTATTAAATCTGTATTCAGCGTATCTTCACATTAAAAAGAAATGTGCTGTCTTCCAAAAGTACTTAAAAAACAATGGAAATCTTTTTTTTTTTAATTTTTGTCATTTATTATAAGCACATTCATTATTACAAATTGTGATTTTTCTTTATGGAAATCTTTACTGAAGTTTTGTCAGGTCACTGAGGAGAAGATGATGTAGCACATCACATAGGATAACTTCTTTAAAGGCAGCACTAAGTATTTCTCCTTGTCACCCAAGTCCCACTCCTCATGGCAGACTCTTAAATCTCTCCCTATCTCTGTCATCCTTCTCACTCAACCTTATTTATTGTCTTTCCCTTTCTTTCAGATCTTCTTGCTCCTTCCATGCCTTTTCCCCTGTTGCTCTTCCATCTTTTCTTATATGCAGAAACATAACCTCTCTCAGCTACTCAAATTTTGCATATCAACCCACTATGCTGCCCAGTGAAATAATAACATAGTAGCTGAGCAGAGCAAACATGATCCTCCTGAGAAAATGATGTTCTGGTTTGCTATTAACTGCTCCAAAATTTAGTGGATTAAAAAAATAATCATTTAACTGTATGAGGGTATTTCAAAAAGTTTGTGAAAAATAGAATTAAAAGATAATACAAGTCTTTCCATGAACTTTTTGAAGATCTCTTGTACATTGTGTGAACCAATATTTCAGACAGGGCTGTTTTTTGGGGTTTTTTTTAATGTTTTGTTTTCTTTTTATTGGTTATGAATATTTATGGGGTATAAAGCAAATTGTCACCACTCGTGCCTAAGATGTGATGGCCAGATCCACACTGGCAGGATGTCCATTACCAGAAATTATGATTATACCCCATGTTCCCCACCCAATTATCCCTTCAATTATCCCCAATCTCTTCCTCATCCCCCTTTCCCCACTCCACTTTGTATTGCTAGGTCTGCTCTCTCCCTCTGCAAGTCCAATGCACCACTGTGCTCTTTCTTTCCTTTCTTCTTTATCTCTTAGCTCCCACTTAAGAGAGAGTATGTACAGTATTTATCTTTGGCTGGATGATTCTTTGGTTTCATGTGGTATCTACTGAAGGTCACTCAGTGGTATTCAGCTGGTGGTTGGTCTAGTGTGAAAGGCTCCTCTCTTTGCTTACATATATGTAGTTCATCAGCAGCAACGGCTGGAAGGCTGGGCTGAGCTGAGACTCTTTTCCTCTCAGGGCTCTCCGCTTGGTCTGTCTAGCTGGGGAGTCAACTCTTTACATGGCAACTCAGGTATCCACGGCCCGGTGTTTCTAGAGATACAAGAGGAAGCTGCAGGGCTGTCGGGTCCACCGCTGGCCGACCCGAACAGCCCTAGCCTCATTCCTTTCGGTGGGCGAGCAAATGGCCCGGATTACTCTTTCCCTCCTGTCCCCTTTGGAAGGAAAAGGGGGAAGAGAGCCGTGAAAAGAGGTGAGCACACCGCTGGCTCCAACCAGCCCGGTTTAAAGGACACTCAGATGCGGTGGGGGTTCTGTCGAGCAGTTCCGTTTATTATCACACAAGCACTTGCTTTTATAGGCAGATGGGGAGGGGAGGTTTTAACATATTCCTATCAGCTTAAAGGTCAAGGGCATGCATCCTGTCTCAATGCCTAGCTATTGCAATCACGCAGTGTTCACGAGCACAGAAGCACGTATTTGGCCAATAAGGGCTAAGGCAAGGTTCCCGCAGACACTCCCACCCTACTTCCTCCTGGCGCCATCTTAGGCTGCCACGTTAATACACCCTTGTGGGCTCATAATGGCACTGCTTGTAATGTCACTTAAGGTGGCGTTAGTTTTTAAAGCCTGACAATTCCCTCTTTTTGTTTTAATAAGGCAGCTGGAGGCGGCTAACCTTCCCAGCCTCGCCTCCATTCCCTCTGGTGGCTGTGCCTGTCTTAGGTTGTTTCCCTCTGGAAATCTTACCCGTCATTGACTATCCAGCCAAGTGGGGGCGGGGCGGAGCCTTAGAGATTGGCGTTGATTTCTTGAAGGGCCATATTGACCCAAGGGCTGTCAGGGGCACCTCCTCTACCACCTGGGTGAGCACTACGAGAGAAGTGGTGTTGCGCCTTATAAGGGACACAACCTGGTGAATGGTGTAAGGCCCCAAGATACTAGGGGGCCTTCCAGGGAGGACAGCAGGGTGGTGAGCCACGGGGAACTTGAAAGCCAGCTTTGGAACCAATTACTATTGGCTTCTTACTTTTTTTTTTTTTTTGCGCTTTTCTAGCTCTTCTCTAAGCTTAGCTAGGGAATCTTTGACCACTCCAGAGTGGTTGGTGTAGAAGCAGCACTCTTCTTTGAGGGTGGCACGTAGCCCTCCTTGTTGTAGAAATAGCAGATCCAATCCACGTCGGTTCTGTAGCAGCTTGTATGACCTCCCAGGTTTGGTTGGCTGGCTTGTGGGGACCTCCCCCAGTGGCAGAGTCCCTTGTCCTTGTTGACCCGAGGAGGGCGGCCACTTGGAGCATCCACAAAGGGTTCATAAGCAGTCTGAAACATACAAACAATAAACTCCTCAGGGTTCTCAGTACCCTGGGTGTCTGGCAAGAACTTAAGATTTTTGGCTGGGACTCAACTCATAGGGGTTGACTCACTGAGGGGGAAGACACAACCAAACCCTCGACCCATAGTTAACAACGGGTCAGGTCCCCTCCACTGGCCTGTTAAGGGGTCTTTCCACCGCACTTGGACTTCCGGGCGTGGTGGTTGAGCTGACCAGTGTTTCTGGAAGGCAGACAGGGGTTCATTTTTGGAAAAATTTAGGATGTTTAAAGTTAGGAGTGCCTGTCCCAACTGCTGATGAGGGCTGGTGACTCCCCCTTTTCGTTTTAATAATTGATTTTTAGGCATTGGTGATGCCGTTCAACAATGGCTTGTCCTTGGGTGTTATAGGGAATTCCTGTAGTATGTTTAATGTTCCATTGTATTAAGAATTCTTGTAAGGCTTTACTAGAAAAACAAGGCCCATTATCTGTTTTAATTTGTGCTGGCAGCCCTAAGGTGGCAAAACACTGCAGCAGGTGATTTTTTACATGCTTGGCAGTTTCACCTGCGTGTGCTGTGGCCCAACACGCGTGTGCAGTTTGCCACAGCACATTAGGCTTGAGTCCCCTCGGATTGACCGGCCATCTGTTTATGAGGAGTTTCTGGGAACTTGACCCTGGGGAGAGGCAGATGGTTTCTTAGGTCCCCAAAAGTGGGTTCCCCCCTATAGTTTGGAAAACAGGGGAGATGAAACTGTTGCTGATACTCCTCCTCATCTAGGATATCTTCATAAAGGGCCTTATGGTCAGTGGTAATGAAAGCGTCTGTTTGGCCTAGAACAGCTTGGCCTAACAGGTTGGCCGCCAATCTGGCAGCAATGAGAGGTTTTACTTCCCCTTTTGTGCCATCAGCATCTTCCCAGTGAAGGATTTCATGGGTTTCCCACATTGGGGTTTTTTTCCCCTACCCCCAAAATTTGAGGGCCTGGAACTAACTTCCAGCTTGAAGGGACTTCTTCCCATCTAAGGACTGTTCGATCCGCCCCTGTGTCAACAGGGCATCGGAACTCTTTGCCTTGAATTTTAAGATTCATTTTTGGTCTTAAACCAGGGATTATAGGTATAGTCCAATGAGCCTGGGGTACTGGCTGCCTGGAAGCGCATGGAGGTGCTGGCTTTGTATCCCCTTGGGGTGACGGGGCTGGGGATTGCCCCCCTCTAGTTTAAAGTCTTTCCGTCCTTGTCAAACTTAGACCGGCACTCACGCTTCCAATGAAGCTCCTTACTGCACCTAGGGCACGGCATAGAGGGAAGGTTTTATTTCCCCAGTTGGGACAGTCCCTTTTGAAATGACCTTGTTCCCCACAGCCATAACATTGACCCCTATGGGAGGGTTGGCTGGGGCTCTCCTTAGGGATCCTGACACTAAGAGCCTCGGTCATAGCACCTGCAAGGGTTTCTGCTTGAGCTTGTAGAGCAGAAGTTAAGGCCCTGCTTTGTTGTTGGTAGCTTCCAATGTCTCCACTGGCAATGACCCACTTTTCCATAGAACGATCTTTGAGCCCGGCACAGGCAAGCTTGTGGTCGGCAGTCAAGCCGGCCCACACTAACATTTTTACAAACTGGTCCTGGAGAGGACCTGGGGGAAACTTTCTCTGTATGCTCTGTTGCACCCGAACTATGAAAGAGGGCAGGTCCTCGGAGGGTCGCTGGGTGACCCCAGCCATTGTGGGCTCACTGGGCCCTTCAGCCAACTTTTTCCATGCGGCTAAACGCTGTTGCCCTAACCTGGTCGTGGTAGGGGGCTGCGATAGCAGCCTGTTGGATTCCAGTACTAAATTGATCTGCTGTTCCAGACAGCATGCCGAAGCTGATAGGGATGGGTGGGTTGGCTGCTTGGTTTATCTCTGCCTGCACATGGCACTCTTCTTCAAAGATGGCGCAGAATTTGATAAACAAGTTTGGGGGGAGGACAGTCTTACAGAGCATTTTCCAATCTTGGGTCGTGCAGGATTGGTGTGCTAAGCCCTGGAGGATGGTTTCAGCCCATGGGGAATTGGGCCCATCCTCTGCGACAGCCTTTTTCAGCTCTTTAAGGTCATGAGCTTCCCATGGGTACCAAGCTACTGTCCTGTTTCCACCAGGGGCTTTGTCAAATTGGGACCTACAGTCCTTTTTCCAATGTAATCCTTTTTTACATCGCGGGCAAGGTGTGGTAGGGGGTTTTTTGCCTTTAGCCTTGGGACATTGGCTTTTAAAATGGCCTTGTCTTCCGCAACCAAAACATTTTCCCTTGAAGGGTGGGGAAGTATTGTTTCCTGAGGAGATCAGGGCGGTAAACGCCTTGCAGGCTTTGGTTAAGTTTTGTGTCTGAGCCTGCAAGGCTGTGGATAAACTCCTGGCCTCGACAACAGCTTTTATTTGTTTGTTTTTTTAAATTTTATTTTGTCGATATACATTGTAGCTGATTATTACTCCCCATCACCAAGACCTCCCTCCCTTCTCCCTCCCCCCTCCCCCCCAACAATGTCCTTTCTGTTTGCTTGTTGTATCAACTTCAAATAATTGTGGTTGTTATATCTTCTTCCCCCCCCCCCCCGGTTTGTGTGTGTGTGAGTGTGTGTGTGTGTGAATTTATATATTAATTTTTAGCTCCCACCAATAAGTGAGAACATGTGGTATTTCTCTTTCTGTGCCTGACTTGTTTCACTTAATATAATTCTCTCAAGGTCCATCCATGTTGTTGCAAATGGCAGTATTTCATTCGTTTTTATAGCTGAGTAGTATTCCATTGTGTAGATGGACCACATTTTCCGTATCCACTCATCTGATGATGGGCATTTGGGCTGGTTCCAACTCTTGGCTATTGTAAAGAGTGCTGCGATGAACATTGGGAACAGGTATACCTTCGACTTGATGATTTCCATTCCTCTGGGTATATTCCCAACAGTGGGATGGCTGGGTCGTATGGTAGATCTATTTGCAATTGTTTAAGGAACCTCCATACCATTTTCCATAGAGGCTGCACCATTTTGCAGTCCCACCAACAATGTATGAGAGTTCCTTTTTCTCCGCAACCTCACCAGCATTTATTGTTCATAGTCTTTTGGATTTTAGCCATCCTAACTGGGGTGAGATGGTATCTCAATGTGGTTTTGATTTGCATTTCCCAGATGCTGAGTGATGTTGAGCATTTTTTCATATGTCTGTTGGCCATTTGGATATCTTCCTTAGAGAAATGCCTACTTAGCTCTTTTGCCCATTTTTTAATTGGGTTGCTTGTTTTCTTCTTGTAAAGTTGTTTGAGTTCCTTATATATTCTGGATATTAATCCTTTGTCAGATGTATATTTTGCAAATATTTTCTCCCACTCTGTTGGTTGTCTTTTAACTCTTTTAATTGTTTCTTTTGCTGTGCAGAAGCTTTTTAGTTTGATATAATCCCATTTGTTTATTTTTCCTTTGGTTGCCCGTGCTTTTGGGGTCGTATTCATGAAGTCTGTGCCCAGTCCTATTTCCTGAAGTGTTTCTCCTATGTTTTCTTTAAGAAGTTTTATTGTCTCAGGGTGTATATTTAAATCCTTAATCCATTTTGAGTTGATTTTAGTATACGGTGAGAGGTATGGATCTAGTTTCATTCTCCTGCATATCGATATCCAGTTATCCCAGCACCACTTGCTGAAGAGGCAGTCCCTTCCCCAGTGAATAGGCTTGGTGCCTTTGTCAAAGATCAGATGGCAGTAAGTGTGTGGGTTAATTTCTGGATTCTCTATTCTATTCAAGCAGACAAAAAGAAAGAAAAAAGAATCAAGGACATGGAAGAAAATCTGAGAGAGATATCAGACAACCTCAAGCGCTAAAATATCCGAGTCATGGGTATTCCAGAAGGGGAGGAAAATGGAGATTCCATTGAAAACATATTCAATAAAATAGTGGCAGAAAACTTCCCAGGTATAGGAAAAATCACAGATCTTCAGATCCAGGAAGCTCAACGATCTCCAAACGTATTCAACCCAAAAAGGCCTTCTCCAAGACATGTCATAGTCAAATTGGCAAAACTCAGAGACAAAGAGAGAATCTTAAAAGCTGCAAGAGAGAAGCGTCAAATCACCTATAAGGGAGCCCCAATCAGGTTAACATCAGACTTTTCATCACAAACCCTAAAAGCTAGAAAGGAATGGGATGATATTTTCAAAATACTAAAAGACAAAGATTGCCAGCCAAGAATACTCTACCCTGCAAGGCTATCCTTCCGAAATGAGGGGCAAATAGTATATTTCTCAGACAAACAAAAACTGCGGGAGTTCACTACCACAAGACCACCCTTCCAAGAAATCCTCAAGGGAGTACTGGGTTTGGTTCCTGAAAAATAACTACCACTGCCATAAAAACCTAAGAAA